>NC_069510.1:58592892-58727892 GCF_027579735.1 Bombina bombina
GATATTAAACTCAGCAGGTGGTATAACAAATATTTGGAAACACATTAAGGGGAAACCAATTTTACAGAACACTGCCCCTTTAACAGGAAGAGTATTAATGGCACAGTGTTAATAAAGGATATGAAATGATGAGTAATGGGATCTACATAACATAAGTGTATGAGAGAGAGGAACTGGGTGATAAATAAAATGAAAACTGTGTAACCATTAGGGAGAAAGATGGTAAGAGGTTTTTTTTACCAGAAAATAGAGAAAAAACTCAGAAGAAAGCCAAGTGGAAAAAAGGGTATAGAGTTCAAGGAAAACCATGTGGTGTGGGGGCAGGCTCGTACACCACCAGGGTGAGAGCTAGGGGTAAATTCTTATATAGTATTGTGGATAAAATAAGTTTTATCAGCCTATTACCCAAAGTTAGTTGTCCAGTGTTACACTAGGTCATAACCAGACAGACATTCTTCTATAACACATACTTCTCTTTCTCTAGTACAGCAACGCCTTCACCAGGCATGTAACTGCTTACTTTTTTTAGTCCTAAGCACTTTCCCACCTGGGTGTTAAGCGGACTTGAGGTTATTTTTATTTTGTTTTGTTTTTTTAAATTTATATTTTTTTTAACTTTAAAAAAAAAAAAAATCAGATCCCCAAGACTTATACCGTTGGAAAGGTTAGGCGATTATCTTTCCAACGGTGGGTCTTGGGGGTCAGTAGCTGCTTATATGCCTTAGATACAGGCTTCTAAGCAGCATGCCCCCTTTCCCTAAACATGTCATTGTGATTTTTAAATAAAGTTGCACGGCGACATCATCACGTCACTGCGCGTGACGTCACCGTGCAAAACATGAAGCCCTGGCGATGCCTGTCACTATACAGGCCCGATCGCCGGGGTAGGATCGGGTGGGAGCCCCCATATCTTCCTCAAGGTGGGAGAGTGCTAGCGACTAATCTAGCAACACCTCCACCGGGCGTTACAGCCAATCACAAACCATCCCTTGTGGGATCTGCGAAAATGCCAGCCACATAGACCCAAATATAAGCAAACCCCTAACAAACTCCCCCATTACTAGTTTGTCCAATGGTATGGACAAAAGAAATATACAATATGTTAAAAAAAGGGGGGTTACAATTTTAAGAAATTGCAGTTTTATCTGCAGATAATTTCCTGTTAGCTTGGGCCTTAATTGGATCCTATTGCCATGACTAGATTAAAAAGTAGTAAACAATAGGTGGGGGAAAAACACAGAACTACAAAAATATATGCTGCAAAAAGTGTAAAAGATTTATTGATATACAACAGAGGACAAAACTTTTTTTTCACCTTTAGCAGAAGAGGACTGAAGGATGTCCAACTTGTAATGAGACACAAAAGGTATGGAGATTTTTCCAGACTGCAGCTTGCCAAATCTTCTGAAGCAGAGGCATTAGCCTGCAAAGCCCAGGACGTGGATACTTTCCTAGTTGAGTGAACCTTAATGCCATCAGGAATAACAACTTGCTGATGCTTGTACGCTGTGATGATACACTTGAGAGTGCAAACAGCAATAGTCTCCTTGCTGGAGCACAACCTTTCCACTTTCCAAAGGGAATAACCAACAAGTTCTTTTTTTAGGAAGAAACACTAGTACTATATAAAGGACTACCTTGTTTTGGTGAAAAACTGTATAAGGGAGAATCTGCTGAGAGAGTTTGAAGTTCAGAAAATTGTCTGGCCAAAGTGACAGAAGAAAAACGGTTTTCAAAGTAAGGTACAATAAATTAACAGGAAAATGTGAACAGAGAAGGGGAGCTATTTGTTTACAATGTTCAGTACGTTAATACAAGTGGTAAGGAATTACTAACATCTAATTAAGATAATATATAGAAAGAATCTTCTTAGTGTCAATGCGTGTACAATATGTAAAAGGATATAATATGAACTTTTAAGTTTGATGAACGATAGTAGATACAAAAACATAATTTATGCTTACCTGATAAATTCCTTTCTTCTGTAGTGTGATCAGTCCACGGGTCATCATTACTTGTGGGATATTAACTGCTCCCCTACAGGAAGTGCAAGAGGATTCACCCAGCAGAGTTGCTATATAGCTCCTCCCCTCTACGTCACCTCCAGTCATTCGACCAAGGACCAACGAGAAAGGAGAAGCCAAGGGTGTAGTGGTGACTGGAGTATAATTTAAAAAATATTTACCTGCCTTAAAAAACAGGGCGGGCCGTGGACTGATCACACTACAGAAGAAAGGAATTTATCAGGTAAGCATAAATTATGTTTTCTTCTGTTAAGTGTGATCAGTCCACGGGTCATCATTACTTGTGGGATACCAATACCAAAGCAAAAGTACACGGATGACGGGAGGGATAGGCAGGCTCTTTATACAGAAGGAACCACTGCCTGAAGAACCTTTCTCCCAAAAATAGCCTCCGAGGAAGCAAAAGTGTCAAATTTGTAAAATTTGGAAAAAGTATGAAGCGAAGACCAAGTTGCAGCCTTGCAAATCTGTTCAACAGAGGCCTCATTCTTAAAGGCCCAAGTGGAAGCCACAGCTCTAGTGGAATGAGCTGTAATTCTTTCAGGAGGCTGCTGTCCAGCAGTCTCATAAGCTAAACGAATTATGCTACGAAGCCAAAAAGAGAGAGAGGTAGCAGAAGCTTTTTGACCTCTCCTCTGACCAGAGTAAACGACAAACAGGGAAGACGTTTGTCGAAAATCTTTAGTTGCCTGTAAATAAAATTTAAGGGCACGAACTACATCCAGATTGTGCAAAAGACGTTCCTTCCTCGAAGAAGGATTTGGGCACAAGGATGGAACAACAATCTCCTGATTGATATTCCTGTTAGTGACTACCTTAGGTAAGAACCCAGGCTTAGTACGCAGAACTACCTTATCCGAGTGAAAAATCAAATAAGGAGAATCACAATGTAAGGCTGATAACTCAGAGACTCTTCGAGCCGAGGAAATAGCCATTAAAAATAGAACTTTCCAAGATAACAACTTTATATCAATGGAATGAAGGGGTTCAAACGGAACACCCTGTAAAACGTTAAGAACAAGGTTTAAACTCCATGGTGGAGCCACAGCTTTAAACACAGGTTTAATCCTGGCCAAAGCCTGACAAAAAGCCTGAACGTCTGGAACTTCTGACAGACGCTTGTGTAACAGAATGGACAGAGCTGAGATCTGTCCCTTTATGGAACTAGCGGATAACCCCTTTTCTAAACCTTCTTGTAGAAAAGACAATATCCTAGGAATCCTAACCTTACTCCAAGAGTAACCTTTGGATTCGCACCAATATAGGTATTTACGCCATATTTTATGGTAAATCTTTCTGGTGACAGGCTTCCTAGCCTGTATTAAGGTATCAATAACTGACTCAGAAAAACCACGCTTTGATAAGATCAAGCGTTCAATTTCCAAGCAGTCAGCTTCAGAGAAGTTAGATTTTGATGTTTGAAAGGACCCTGAATCAGAAGGTCCTGTTTCAGAGGTAACGACCAAGGTGGACAGAATGACATGTCCACCAGATCTGTATACCAAGTCCTGCGTGGCCATGCAGGCGCTATTAGAATCACTGATGCTTTCTCCTGTTTGATTCTGGCAATCAATCGAGGAAGCATCGGGAAAGGTGGAAACACATAAGCCATCCTGAAGGTCCATGGTGCTGTCAAGGCATCTATCAGGACCGCTCCCGGATCCCTGGATCTGGACCCGTAGCGCGGAAGCTTGGCGTTCTGTCGAGACGCCATGAGATCTATCTCTGGTTTGCCCCAACGTGGAAGTATTTGGGCAAAGACCTCTGGATGAAGTTCCCACTCCCCCGGATGAAAAGTCTGACGACTTAAGAAATCCGCCTCCCAGTTCTCCACTCCCGGGATGTGGATTGCAGACAGGTGGCAAGAGTGAGACTCTGCCCAGCGAATTATCTTCGATACTTCCATCATTGCTAGGGAGCTTCTTGTCCCTCCCTGATGGTTGATATAAGCTACAGTCGTGATGTTGTCCGACTGGAACCTGATGAACCCCCGAGTTGCTAACTGGGGCCAAGCCAGAAGAGCATTGAGGACTGCTCTCAATTCCAGAATGTTTATTGGAAGAAGACTCTCCTCCTGATTCCATAGTCCCTGAGCCTTCAGAGAATTCCAGACAGCGCCCCAACCTAGTAGGCTGGCGTCTGTTGTTACAATTGACCAGTCTGGCCTGCTGAATGGCATTCCCCTGGACAGATGTGGCCGATAAAGCCACCATAGAAGAGAATTTCTGGTCTCTTGAATGGAATGAAGGACACGGCATGCATTTTGAAGTTTTGTTAACCTGTCCTCTGTCAGGTAAATCTTCATTTCTACAGAATCTATCAGAGTCCCCAGGAAGGGAACTCTTGTGAGTGGAAAGAGAGAACTTTTCTCTTCGTTCACTTTCCATCCATGCGACCTTAGAAATGCCAGTACTATCTCTGTATGAGATTTGGCAGTTTGAAAGCTTGAAGCTTGTATCAGTATGTCGTCTAAGTACGGAGCTACTGAAATTCCTCGCGGTCTTAGTACCGCCAGAAGAGTGCCCAGAACCTTTGTGAAGATTCTTGGAGCCGTAGCCAGTCCGAATGGAAGAGCTACAAACTGGTAATGCCTGTCTAAAAAGGCAAACCTTAGATACCGGTAATGACTTCTGTGAATCGGTATGTGAAGATAAGCATGCTTTAAATCCACTGTGGTCAAGTACTGACCCTCTTGGATCATGGGCAAAATTGTTCGAATAGTTTCCATCTTGAACGATGGAACTCTTAGGAATTTGTTTAGGATCTTTAAATCCAAGATTGGCCTGAAGGTTCCCTCTTTTTGGGAACTACAAACAGATTTGAGTAAAACCCTTGTCCTTGTTCCAACCGCGGAACTGGATGGATCACTCCCATTAATAAAAGATCTTGTACGCAGCGTAGAAACGCTTCCTTCTTTGTTAGGTTTGTTGACAACCTTGACAGATGAAATCTCCCTCTTGGGGGAGAGGATTTGAAGTCCAGAAGGTATCCCTGAGATATGATCTCTAACGCCCAGGGATCCTGAACATCTCTTGCCCAAGCCTGGGCGAAGAGGGAAAGTCTGCCCCCCACTAGATCTGGTCCCGGATCGGGGGCCCTCAATTCATGCTGTCTTAGGGGCAGCAGCAGGTTTTCTGGCCTGTTTGCCCCTGTTCCAGGACTGGTTAGGTTTCCAGCCTTGTCTGTAGCGAGCAACAGCTCCTTCCTGTTTTGGTGCAGAGGAAGTTGATGCTGCTCCTGCTTTGAAATTACGAAAGGAACGAAAATTGGACTGTCTAGCCTTGGCTTTGGCCTTGTCCTGAGGCAGGGCATGACCTTTACCTCCTGTAATGTCATCAATAATCTCTTTCAAGCCGGGCCCGAATAAGGTCTGCCCTTTGAAAGGAATATTAAGCAATTTAGATTTAGACGTAACATCAGCTGACCAGGATTTTAGCCACAGAGCTCTGCGTGCCTGAATGGCGAATCCTGAATTTTTAGCCGCAAGTTTAGTTAAATGTACTACGGCATCTGAAATAAATGAATTAGCTAACTTAAGGAATTTAAGTTTGTGTGTGATGTCATCTAGTGTGGATGATTGAAGTGTCTCTTCCAGAGACTCAAACCAAAATGCTGCTGCAGCCGTGACAGGCGCAATACATGCAAGAGGTTGCAATATAAACCCTTGTTGAACAAACATTTTCTTAAGGTAACCCTCTAATTTTTTATCCATTGGATCTGAAAAAGCACAGCTATCCTCCACTGGGATAGTGGTACGCTTAGCTAAAGTAGAAACTGCTCCCTCCACCTTAGGGACCATTTGCCATAAGTCCCGTGTGGCGGCGTCTATTGGAAACATTTTTCTGAATATAGGAGGGGGTGAGAAAGGCACACCGGGTCTATCCCACTCCTTAGTAACAATGTCAGTAAGTCTCTTAGGTATAGGAAAAACGTCAGTACTCGTCGGTACCGCAAAATATTTATCCAACCTACACATTTTTTCTGGGATTGCAACTGTGTTACAATCATTCAGAGCCGCTAATACCTCCCCTAGTAACACACGGAGGTTCTCAAGCTTAAATTTAAAATTTGAAATGTCTGAGTCCAGTTTATTTGGATCAGAACCGTCACCCACAGAATGAAGCTCTCCGTCTTCACGTTCTGCAAACTGTGACGCAGTATCAGACATGGCCCTTGCATTATCAGCGCACTCTGTTCTCATCCCAGAGTGATCACGTTTACCTCTTAGTTCTGGTAGTTTAGCCAAAACTTCAGTCATAACAGTAGCCATATCTTGTAATGTGATTTGTAATGGCCGCCCAGATGCACTCGGCGCTACAATATCACGCACCTCCTGAGCGGGAGATGCAGGTACTGACACGTGAGGCGAGTTAGTTGGCATAACTCTCCCCTCGTTGTTTGGTGAAATATGTTCAATTTGTACAGATTGACTATTTTTTAAAGTAGCATCAATACATTTAGTACATAAATTTCTATTGGGCTCCACTTTGGCATTAACACATATAGCACAGAGATATTCCTCTGAATCAGACATGTTTAACACACTAGCAAATAAACAGCAACTTGGAAATACTTTTCAAAGTAATTTACAAATAATATGAAAACGAACTGTGCCTTTAAGAAGCACAGAAAATATTATAACAGATAAAATAATTAAGTTATAGCATCAATCTTTGTCAGAATATACAGTTTTAGCAAAGGATTGTTCCCCTCAGCAAATGATAACTAACCCAGGCAGCAGAAAAAAAAAACACAAATAAACGTTTTTTATATCACAGTCAATACAATCAGCACAGCTCTGCTGTGAATGATTACTTCCCTCAAAAAAGACTCTTGAGATCCCTGAACTCTGTAGAGATGAACCGGATCATGCAGGAAGAAAATGAACCTCTGACTGAGTTTTTTCTGATGCATAGTGAAAGCACCAAAATGGCCCCTCCCCCACACACATAACAGTGAGAGGGATCAGTGAACTGCTCTAATTTAAATCAAAACTATTGCCAAGTGGAAAAAAAGTGCCCAAAACATTTTTTCACCCAGTACCTCAGAGAAAAAAACGTTTTTACATGCCAGCAAAAAAACGTTTTACCTCAATAATTAATTGTCATTTAAAACCTATTGCAAGTCCCTGCAAAATAGGTTAAGTCTATGTATACAGTTTAAAAGCCAGAGAAGTACCATTTCCCAGAAAACTGAAGTGTAAAATATACATACATGACAGCCTGATATCAGCTACATCTACTGCATTCAAGGCTGAGTTTACATTATAACGGTATGGCAGGATTTTCTCATCAATTCCATGTCAGAAAATAATAAACTGCTACATACCTCTTTGCAGATTAATCTGCCTGCTGTCCCCTGATCTGAAGTTTACCTCTCCTCAGATGGCCGAGAAACAGCAATATGATCTTAACTACTCCGGCTAAAATCATAGAAAAACTCAGGTAGATTCTTCTTCAAATTCTACCAGAGAAGGAATAACACACTCCGGTGCTATTATAAAATAACAAACTTTTGATTGAAGATATAAAAACTAAATATATCACCATAGTCCTCTCACACATCCTATCTAGTCGTTGGGTGCAAGAGAATGACTGGAGGTGACGTAGAGGGGAGGAGCTATATAGCAACTCTGCTGGGTGAATCCTCTTGCACTTCCTGTAGGGGAGCAGTTAATATCCCACAAGTAATGATGACCCGTGGACTGATCACACTTAACAGAAGAAATAATATTTATGCTGCCTACAGCTAAGATACCCAGTGATAGTAGGAATTAAATCTAAACCTCAAAATATACAAAAAGTGAAAAAGGTACAAAATATAATAGGGAATGATACATATAAATGATACAATATAGTAAGTAATGCAGCTTTATTGCATGAAATAATATAAGATATCAATGGAAGGATAAAATTGAGCTCATGAAAAGAAAAATATAAAAATAAATTGGAGTATAAAAAATAAAAATAAATTATCTCACTGCAGTGGATATATGTGGTTAGATAAAAAATGTTTTATAAAACAATTTTAGTAACCGGGTCCCGTAATGAAACCTCAATGATTAAAGTGCTGGTGGCAATAGTCTTTGAATCGTAGGTAGTAAAAAAATACTTGTAGAGGCGTTTTTATGCCGTCATTTTAAAGTAGTTCGTAATGTGATCCTTACTGAAAAAGGCTTGTAAATTACAGTTAGAGTATTTTCAATGCGGCACTTTTTTTCAATTATTTAAAATAACAGTACCTGTGTGTAGTGTCACCCGTTTGGAGTTTCAGGCAGACTTACTCACGCTTGAGGTCAAATATTTATGCGGTTGGTAATTCCAGGTCACAGGTGTTGTGACCAGCCAATAGTAGAGATTTTGTGTGGCCTGATGGGTTGAAACCGCTCAACCTCTATAGTGGATGATGAAAGTTGTGGTATGTTGCAAATGCTATTAGTAATAGCTGATGTGTCAATTCGGATGCGATCCAAGTGCTAATAGTATTAGCTGGCGTATCAGTAGGGAAAGTCAAAGCATTTCTTAAACTTATATGGTTTTCCAAAGTCCAGACGATCTGGATAGACGTGAAATCCACACAGGCTGCAGTGTTATACCTTCGTGAGGTTTGCAGGGGTTTCACTTTCCAAATAAGACTGCTATGTAATCTAGATGATTAATAATAGAAGTGTGTGATATCCGGAAGCCTAAAACCAAAGGCTTAGAGGGCTAAAATGTTTTTGTAACCAACGAATAAAAAGCTACAATAGCTTATTTGGTACTGTAGAGTTTCTTTGGGTAGATAATGCAAGTGACGGTTATGGGCAAATCTATGCGTTTCGGCCGTAGCCTTTATCAAGATTGGGTATCTTAGCTGTAGGCAGCATAAATATTATTTTTGTATCTACTATCGTTCATCAAACTTAAAGTTCATATTATATCCTTTTACATATTGTACACGCATTGACACTGAGAAGATTCTTTCTATATGTTATCTTAATTAGATGTTAGTAATACCATACACATTTAGCCATTGTTTTTTATATTCCTTACCACTTGTATTAACGTACTGAACATTGTAAACAAATAGCTCCCCTTTTCTGTTCACATTTTCTTGTCCAAATTTGACAATTGTTTGGAGGAATAATTGTCGTTATAGGGTCTGAGCATTTATCTTTTTATTACAATATATATATATATATATATATATATATATATATATATATATATCTTTTCTTTGGTGCACTCACTCTAAATTTGCTTTTCACAATAAATTAACAGGCCATAATGATTCAAAAGGGGTTAACATTAAAGCAGAATAAAACAGGTGAAAATCACAAAGAGGGAAAAAAGAGTGGAGGTTTGACATGCAGAATCGCTTGAAAAAACTACCCATCCAAATCCTCCATTGCCCATTTAACCCCAGTAATCGCAAAGATGGCTGAAACTTGAACTTTCAAGGTTGACAAACTCAGACACTTCTGATATCATGAAAAAGAAACTCTAAACTGTAGATGCAGACACTTGATCCAAAGAGAGCATTTACACCAGGTACTAAAACTGTTCTAGACTGAAGAAGTAGAAGGCTTCCTGGACTGGAGCACAAAGTCTATAAGGCATTCTGAAAGCCCTAACTTCTGAAAGCAGCACCATTCAGCATCCATACCCTGAGGGAAAGAGACCAAGCATCAGGATGAAATACTGGCCCTTGATGACAGAGATCTGGAAGAACTGGAAGATTTTTTTGAGGATCCACAGCAAGTTTGAGTATCATGGGAAACCAAGATCTTCTGGAACACCAAGGTAGGACTGCAAATTTCTGAAGAACCATTAAGATGAGGGAAAAATGAGGAAACACACATATGCCAGGCTGAAATCCCACCTTTGGGATAAACCATATGTTGCCTGATGGAAAAAGAATGAAAAACGGATCCAACTGATGATTGCCTGGCTGGCCTACACTTGAAATGTGGTCAGGAAACTGTAAGATTCAACTGCCATACTCTCTGAAGAATAGAATGTCTGCTCAGAAAATCTGCTGGAAGGTTGCTGCAACATGGAAGAGGAACTGCAATGATGAAGGCCAAATATTCTTGACCTCATGAAAATAAAAAGCTTTGCCCAGAAGGCTTATCCAGTCTCTTACAAGTTTATAATCCCGTAACTGAATAGACTGGAGCACCCCAAGGCAAAACATGCTGCAATCTGATCACAGAAAATGCAGCATGTCTGTAGAAAGAACGGCAGTGGCAGTTAAAATAATTTATTTCCTGTACTTTTAATTTCTATCTTTAGGTGTCACTGTTCAGCTCTATCTCAACGTAAATATTTACTACATTTCTCTCTCTACAATTTCCTCCCCCTTCCTGAACTCCAGTGCGGTACAGGGTAACAGCACATTGCAGAAAAGGTAAGTCAGGGCTTAATACATTTATTTTAAGTCTAGGAGCCAACCAAAATACTTAGGAGCCAGATTTTGTTTTTGTTCTTTAATAAATGTGTGTATGTGTAGAGATCACAGAGGCTGAAACATTCCCAAATAAGTTAATTGGATATGGATTACCAGGCCATTTTCAGAATAATGTAATAAATAAATGTAATAAATAAATATATATATTGAGACTCATTTCTAAGTGCCATCCTTTAGGAAGCAAATACTATACATCAGCAGCATAAGCATGGAGCAGCAGACCCCCCAAAATAAGCATATAGACCCCAGCAGTACAGTAGAGCAGGTTCCCAGGCAGACTGACACTGTGGGATCGTACAGCAGACATCAGCGAGGCTGTACATGAACCTGTACTCATGCACACTGAAAATAGGCAATGGAGAAGTTCCTCATATGATAAACAAATATACTTTAATTCAAGGCAGGATCAGACATAAACACCACAACGTTTCGGGGCCATTGCCCCTTAATCATGTGATCTGAGGAGGGGGAAAAATGCAGCAACACCGGCTCCTCAGACACTGCAGAAAATGTTTCACTAAAAAAATCTCATTGCATAAAATGAAAAAAGTTCTGCCTCTGGGCTAGGGCATAGATTTCAACTTTATTTTTTTCTTTGGGGGCAGAAAAATAGAGTTTTGAATAGTGTTGAACTGAGCCCCCAAAAACTGCAAGTCTTAAGATGGCTGTAAGTGACTTTCTCCTGACTGAGAAGTCAACTGTGATGACTTACATAGAGAAGAACTGAATACTGATCTAATTCTGCTTGCTGTCTTGAGCTTGCAACAACAAGGATGTTACTCAAGTAGTGAAAAAACATAAATTATGCTTACCTGATAATTTAATTTCCATCTGTGGGAGGAGAGTCCACAGCTTCATTCATTACTTGTGGGAATTAAGAACCTGGCCACCAGGAGGAGGCAAAGACACCCCAGCCAAAGGCTTAAATACCTCCCCCACTCCCCTCATCCCCCAGTCATTCTGCCAAGGGAACAAGGAACAGTAAGCGAAATATCAGGGTATAAATGTTGCCAGAAGAATAAAAAGAAATTTAGGTCCGCCCACCGGAGAAACGGACGGGAGCCGTGGACTCTCCTCCCACAGATGGAAATTAAATTATCAGGTAAGCATAATTTATGTTTTCCATCTTAATGGGAGGAGAGTCCATGGCTTCATTCATTACTTGTGGGAAACAAAATACCCAAGCTCTAGAGGACACTGAATGAAAAAAAACGGGAGGGTAAAAGGAGGCGAACCCTAAACTGAGGGCACCACACCCTGCAGAACCTTTCTCCTAAAAGCTGCTTACACCTAAGCAAAGACATCAAATTTGTAAAATTTAGCAAAAGTATGTGAGGACCAAGTAGCCGCCTTACAAATCTGCTCCATAGAAGCCTCATTCTTAAAGGCCCAAGAAGAGGCCACAGCCCTAGTAGAGTGAACCGTAATCCTCTGAGGAGGCTTATGTCCTGCTGTCTCATAGGCCAAACGGATAATGCTCCTTAACCAAAAAGATAGGAAAGTTGAAGAGGCACTCTGCCCCCTGTGTTTCCCCGAATACACAACAAATAAAGACGAAGTGTGTCTGAATTCTTCCGTGGTCTGAATCTTCAGGCCATGAAAGAATTCAGAACGTCAAGGCTCGAACCACATCCAAATTATGAAGCAACCTTTCCATTGACGAAGAAGGGTTAGGACACAAGGAAGAAACTACTATTTCCTGATTGAGGTTACGATTTGACAACCCAGTGCGAAGAACAGCCTTATCGGCATAAAAAACTAGGTAAGGAGGCTCACATTGCAAGGCCACCAACTCAAAGACTCTGTGTGCCGATGCAACAGCCAGTAAGAATAGAACCTTCCAAGAAAGAATTTTAATGTTAAGTGAATGCATAGGTTCAAACGGAGCCCTCTGCAAAAACTTAAGTATAAAGTTTAAGCTCTGTCCCTTTAAGGAACTGGCGGCAAGACCCCTATCCAACCCATCCTGGAGAAAGGACAAAATCCTGGATACCCTAACCTTATGCCAGGGATATCCACGTTCCTCATACCAGGACAAGTAGGTCCTCCACACATTATGATACATGCGATGAGTGACCGGTTTCCTGGCTTAAATGAGAGTATCAATCACTCTCTCAGAAAAACCTCTCTTGGCTAGGACTAGGCATTCTACAGAGAATCGAGATTTTGGTGTAGAAAGGGACGCTGAACCAGTGATCTCTGCGACAAGGTAACCTCCATGGAGGAGACAAAGACATCCCCACCAGATCCGCAAACCACGTCCCCCGCAGCCACGATGGAGCAATCAGAATAGCCGAGGCTAGCTCCTGCTTGATGCGGACTATTACATGAGGAGGAAGTGGCAACGGTGGAAAAATGTAAATTAGGTTGAACTCCTAGGGCACCGCTAAGGCATCCATCAGCTCTGTCTGGGGATCCCTGGACCGCGACCCGTATCTGGGAAGCTTGAAGTTGAGTCTGGATGCCATGAGATCTATCTCCGGCATCCCCATCTGTTGCAGATCTCCGCGAACACCTCGGGATGGAGAGACCATTCCCATGGATTGTCTGCTTAGAAAATCCACTTCCCAGTTGTCCACACCCGGAATGTAGATCTCTGACAGTGAACAGTTGTGGGACTCCACCCATTCCAGAATCCGAAATACTTCCCTCATGGCTAGGGAGCTTCTCGTTCCCCCCCTGATGGTTGATGTAAGCCACCAATGTAATGTCCGACTGGAATCTGATGAATCGGGACAACCCCAGGGGTGGCCAAGCCCTCAGAGCGTTGAATATCGTTTGAAGTTCCAGAATCAACCTGATCGTCTCCATCTTGAACAATGGGACCGACAAACTTGTTTAGGCACTTTAAGTCTAGAATCGTGCAAAAGGTGCCTCCTTCTTTGGGACCACGAAAAGGTACTGGAACGATTGGGACCACTGGCTAGAGGTACTGGAACGATTACTCCGAGAGAGGAGAGATCCCTCACACACTCTAGAAAGGCATCTCTCTTCTCTGGTCTTGATGATAGATTTGACAGGAGGAATCTGCCTGAGTCTTGAATCCTATCCTGTAACCCTGGGCGATGACCGCCACAACCCAAGGGTCATTAATGTCTCTTAACCAAGCCTCCACGAAAAGAGACGGATTGGGGGCCACCCCTTCATGCCGATTTTGTCTCAGCGGGCTTCTGCTTGGTTTTGTTCCAAGAATGAGCTGGCTTCCAAGATCCCTTGGACTGCTCGGCTTTCGCGGCAGGCTGCTGGCATTGGGAATTATCTGAACGAAAGGGACAAAAAGTAGACCCCTTAGGCTTATTCTTCTTATCCTGCGGTAGGAAAGCACCTTTGCCCCCCGTGGATATGATAGAGTCTAGGAGGTCCATTTATCAAGCTCTGTATGGAGCTTGAGGGACCGTGTTTCTGGCGAGTCTTCAGACTCGCCAGAAACAGCAGTTATGAAGCAGTGGTCTAAAGGAATCACCACAATTCAACCGGATCAAGTACGATCGGGTTGATTGACACCTCCCTGCTGGCGGCCTATTGGCCGTGAATCTGCAGGGGGCGGCATTGCCCCAGCAGCTCACAAGAGCTGCTGGTGCAATGCTGAATAGGTAGAGCGTATATCTCTCCACATTCAGCGAGGTCTTGCGGACCTGATCCGCACTGTCGGATCAGGTCCGCAAGACCTTTGATAAATAGGCCTCTAGGCCTGGACCAATCAGAACCTTCCCCTTAAACGGGAGGGATAGTAATCTAGACTTGGAAGTCATGTCAGCAGACCACGACTTTAACCACAAAGCCCTATGGGTTAGAACCAAAAAACCTGATTTCTTGGCATTCAGGCGAATAATCTGCATATTTTCATAACAGATGAATAAATAAGCTACCCTTAAGGCCTTAATTCGCTCCTGTATCTCCTTGAGGGGAGTCTCCACTTCGACCATAGCTGACAGAGCGTCACACCAAAAGGTAGCAGCCCCAGCCACTGCAGCGACTGCTGCTGCCAGCTGAAAAACAAACCCCGTGAGCTGAAACATCTTTCTCAACATGGACTCCAATTTTTTATCCATGGACTCCTTGAACGAAGAGCTATCTTAGAAATGGCCCCCCACAGCTCAAGCTGCAAGTCCGGAAAGGGGAACAGTTTTTTAAAAGACGTAGAGGGGGAAAGGACAAACAAAGTTTCTCCCATTCATTCTTAATAATATTAGCCATCTTAACGGGGACCAGGAAGGTCTCAGGTACCACCCTGTCCTCATAAACCCTATCTAGTTAAGGGATCGAAGGTTCCTCTGGTAATTTTGGTTCAGGAACCTATAACGTAGCAAGCACCTCTTTTAGCAAAAAGCGCAAATGCTCCATCTTAAATTTAAAGTCTGAGTCCTCCACAGGTCGGAGGTCTAGATGTCGCCGATTCCGACCCAGAAATAGCGTCCTCTGAAGAGTTGGAGTCGTCCTCATCAGCGGTAACCTGTCAGAGATATCCAACGGCGTAGATGACCCCTGGGACGGATAGCTATGTTTCACCTTTCCCTTGCACTTAGCAGGGCGTGGTAAGGCATTGAAGGCCGCAGAAACTGCCGTTTGTAACTGAAATCTGGTGGCCAAAGGGCCCCTCCCGTGGAAGGATTAGTAGTGCCCTGGGGAGCTGCATGTGCAATCGGAGATGAATGTAGGGAACACACCTCACAGGACGGAGAACCCTAAGTGGTGGATGGCTCAGTTGTACTAAATATCTTGTTCTTTTTAGATATTGCAATTTTATCAAAGCCTGTGGAACAGAGTTGAGCAGGCAGATCAACCGGAACCTTCTCATAATAGACACAGTTATTAGATTTTGTTAAAGAGGGAGTGCCATGCAGGACCGCACCTGCACTAGAGAGAAAAATGCGCCAAAAAAAGGCCTATGTCGATCTCGCTAAAGAAAACTGACTGTTCACACATTGACAGAGCCTCATCTCACACATGTTGCAGCATTAAACACAATAAAGAATATTATGCATATCCCCCCCCGTTCAATAATCCCCTTTCCGAGGATATTAACCCTTGATTTTATACAGATAAAAGGAGACACACTTTGACTCTGTCTTCTTGCGTTATCATATGTATATAAATGAAACAATCTTACCAGAATCTATGCCGTCGAACAGGAACACAGCCTTTCAAGTGTGACAGGGTAGTAGCATAGCTCCTGACATGGACTTGAGAGCAGAAAGCAGGCAGCGAAACTCGTCAACGCTGATTGCTTAATGGAGCTGTTAATATAAGTCGGGATGGTTTCACAGAATGACTCTCCCTGCATCTCCAGACTCTAACTTTCACCCATGCTCTCACTGAGAGGCTGACAGGACTACTTAAAACTCCAGTCCCATCTCGAAGAGTACTACCCTCCATAAGAGACTACTCCAAATCTTCTGACACTTCTCTGACAACCTCCTGTGATGAAAGACAAAGAATGACTGGGGGATAAGGGGAGTGGGGGAGGTATTTAAGCCTTTGGCTGGGGTGTTTTTGCCTCCTCCTGGTGGCCAGGTTCTCAATTCCCACAAGTAATAAATGAAGCCGTGGACTCTCCTCCCATTAAGATGGAAATTTGTATTCCACAAGTTTGCAATGAGAGGAATGTGAACTTTGGCAAATGTCTCTTAAGACGAAATGGGAGCATGGAATTGATAATGATTCTGGCCTATTACAGAACAAAGATAATGCTGGTAACACTGCTTGATTGGAATGTGATAATAAGCGTCCTTAAAGTCTGTGCTGACCATAAAGGAACCTGGAGCAGCTTTATTGTCTCCAAAGACTCCATCTTGAAAGACTTGACTTGTAGAAAAGAATTGAGACGCTTGAGATACAGGATAGGCCTCCCCTTTGGAGTGAGAAAAAAACAAAATTTAGGCTTACCTGATAAATTATTTTCTTTCCTGGCATGGAGAGTCCACAAATCCATTCTGATTACTAGTGGGAATTCAACGTCTGGCCACCAGGAGGCAAAGAACCACCCAGCAAAGCTGTTAAGTATCACTCCCACTTCCCATAAACCCCCAGTCATTTGACCAAAGTAATATGGAAAGAGAAGATGACACAAGGGTATAGAGGTGCCTGAGGTTTGAAAATAAGACAAAAAGCCGTCTTAAAAGTTAATTAAGGGCGGGTCGTGGGCTCTCCATGCCAGGAAAGAAAAGAATTTATCAGGTAAGCATACATTTTGTTTTAATTCCAATGGCATTGAGAGTCCACAAATCCATTCTAATTACTAGTGGGAATCAATACCAAAGCTAGAGGACACAGAATGGAAGGGAGGGAGAACAAGACAGGCGGACCTAAACAGAAGGCACCACCGCTTGAAGAACTTTCCCCCAAAAAGAAGCCTCAGCTAAGTCAAAAGTATCAAATTTATAAAATTTGGAAAAAGTATGCAACAAGGACCAAGTGGCCGCCTTGCAGATTTGTTCCACAGAAGCTTCATTTTTTAAGGCCCAGGAAGAAGAGAAAGCCCTAATGGAATGAGACGTAATTCTCTCAGGAGGCTGTTGTCCAGATGTCTCATAAGCCAACCGAATAACAATGAATAATGAACAGGGCAGTAGTTTGACGAAAATCTCTAGTTGCCAGCAGATAGAATTTCAGAGCATGCACAACATCCAGGTTATGCAACAGATGTTTCTTCTGAGAAAAAGGATTAGGACAGAATGAAGGAACAACAATTTCCTGAATGATATTGCGGTCCGACACTACCTTTGGAAGAAATCTTAAATTAGTACAAAGGACACCCTTATTCGCATGAAAAATAAGGTAAGGGGTATCACACTGCAGAGTTGAAAGCTCAGAAACTCTGCAAGCAGAAGAAATAGCGAGGAGAAACAAAACTTTCCAAGATAACAATTTAATATCAACAGAGTGCATAGTTTCAAAATTAGCCTGCTGCAGAACCCTAAGAACAAGATTAAGACTCCATGGCAGAGCACCAGGTTTGAACACAGGCCTGATTATGACCAGGGCCTGAACAAAGGATTGAACATCTGGCAAGTCCGCCAGACATTTATGCAAAAGAATCGACAAGGTAGATATCTGACCCTTCAGAGTACTGACTGACAAGCCTTTCTCCAGGCCCTCCTGAAGAAAGGACAGAATGCGGAGAACCCTCATCTGATTCCAAGAAACGCCCCTAAATTCGCCCCAATAAAGGTATTTACGCCACACCTTATGGTAAATCTTGCGATTTTACCGGCTTACGAGCCTGAAGCATGGTATTAATAACCTTCTCTGAAAAAACACCTTTAGCCAAGACTAGGCATTCAAACTCCAAACAGTCAAATTCAGAGAATCTAGGTTTGGATGTAGGAATGGACCCTGAAGTAGAAGGTCCTTCCTCAGAAGTAATTTCCAAGGGAGAAAGGACAACATCTCCACAAGTCCGCAAACCAAAGTCTGCGACGCCATGCTGGAGCAATGAGAATCACCGAAGCCTGCTCCTGTTTGCTCCGGGCTATCACCCGAGGAAGGAGGGCAAATGGAGGAAACAGATAAATTAGACCAAACCGCAAGAGCGTTGATCAGAGCTGCTTGTGGGTCCCTTGCTCTTGATCCATATTTTGGAAGCTTGGCATTTAGACAAGACGCCATCATCATCGAGAATACTTCCGGATGGAGGGCCCACTCCCCTGGATGAAAAGTCTGCCTGCTCAGATAATCCGCTTCCCAGTTGTCCACCCCTGGGATGTGGATGGCAGATAAGTGGCAATTGTGAGTCTCCGCCCACTGAACAATGCGAGTCACCTCCTTCATTGCTAAGGAGCTGCAAGTTCCTCCCTGGCGGTTGATATATGCCACCGAAACTATGTTGTCCGATTGAAATCTGATAAAACTGACCAAACTCAATTGAGGCCAAGCCATCAGAGCATTGTAAATGGCTCTCAACTCTAGGATATTTATAGGGAGGACAGACTCCTCCAGAGACCATAGTCCCAGAGCCTTTAAGGAACCCCAAACTGCTCCCCAGCTCTTAAGGCTGGCATCCGTGGTTACAGTCTCCCAAGACGGTCTCAGGAAGCATGTGCCCTGAGACAGATGTTCCTGGGAGATCCACCAGGATAGAGAGTCTCTCTTCTGGGTTTTGAGAACCATCCTCTGAGAAAGGTCTGAGTGGTCTCTGTTCCATTGTCTGACCATGCATAATTGTAGAGGTCACACGTAGCCAGAAGTTTGGATCTTCTGACCTCCGTCAAGAAAATCTTCATGGAGATAGAGTGTATGACCATCCCCAAAAAGCATACCCTGATATTTTGCACCAAGGAACTCTTTTGCAGATTCACCTTCCACCCGTGGAAACAAAGAATGGACAACAGAGAGTCCGTATGAGATCTTGCTATATGAAAAGATGGCACCTGAACCAAGATATCGTCCAGGTACGCAGCCACCGCAATGCCCTGAGAACTGACCACTGCCAGAAGAGCCCCTAGAACCTTTGTAAAAATTTGAGGGGCAGTGGTAAGCCTGGAAAGGAAGGGTTACAAATTGGAAGAGTTTGTCCAGAAAGGCAAACCGAAGGAGTTGGAAATGTTCCTTGTGAATAGGAACATGAAGGTATACGTCCTTCAGGTCGATGGTAGTCATGAACTAACCCTCCTGAACCAAAGAAAAAATAGAATGGATAGTCTCCATTTTGAAGGATGGAACCTTGAGAAATTTGTTGAGACACTTGAGGTCTAAAATGGGTTGAAAAGTTCCCTCTTTCTTGGGAACCACGAATAGGTTTAAATAAAATCCTTGACCTTGTTCCACCAGAAGAACTGGAACAATCACTAGTAAAGAAGTGAGATCCTTTACATAGTTTAAGAAGGCTTCTCTCTTCTACTGGTTTGCAGATAACCTTGACAGAATAAATCTGCCTCTGGGAAGGCAAGATTTGAATCCTATTCTGTACCCCTGGGAGACCACTTCTACTGCCCACGGATCTGGGGCATCGCAAATCCAAGCCTGTTGAAAGAAGGAAAGCCTGCCCCCTACTTGATCCGAGACTGGATCGGGGCGGACCCTACATGCTGATTTAGACTCAGTGGAAGGCTTCTTGGATTGCTCCAAGGCTGGCTAGATCTCCATGAAGTCTTGGCTTGCTCATTTTTAGAAGATGAGGAGGATTTTGTCCTTTGAAGTTGAAAAAGGAACGAAAATTAGAATTTGGGCAACTCTTGGGTCTACTCTTCTTGTCCTGTGGCAAGAAGGCTCCCTTTCCACCAGTAACTGTGGAAATTATTTCAGCCAGACCAGGACCAAATAAAGTCTTGCCCTTAAAGGGCAAAGACAGGAGTTTAGACTTAGAAGTCACATCAGCAGACCAAGACTTTAGCCACAGGGCTCTGCGAGAAATTACGGAAAAGCTAGATATCTTTGCCCCCAAATGAACTACTTGCATGCTGGCATCACAAATAAAGGAATTATCCAGCTTCAAAGCCTTGATCCTATCCTTAATCTCCTCTATAGTAGTCTCCTCCAAAATCAACTCAGACAAGGAGTCACAACAATAAGAGGCCGCACCAGCAACCGTCGCAATGCTAGCAACCAGTTGCCATTGTAAACCCTGGTGTAGGAACATCTTTCCTAAGTAACCCTCCAGTTTCCTGTCCATAGGGTCCTTAAAGGAGGGACTATCCTCAAGAGGAATAGTGGTTCTCTTGGCTAAAGTGGATATAGCGCCCTCTACTTTAGGAACAGTGTGCCAAAGATCCCGCACAGAGTCGGCAACAGGAAACATCTTTTTAATAACAGGAGACAGTGAAAAAGGAACGCCCGGCTTCCCCCATTCCTGAGCTATAATGTCAGACATGTGATCTGGAATACGAAATACTTCCACAGATGTAGGTTTGACTCTCTTAAGTTTATTAGCCTTTTAGGATTCTCATCGACTGTAGTTTTGGAGTCCTCCAAGGTAGCTAGAGCCTCTTTCAAAAGTAAACGGAGGTGTTCAAGCTAAAATCTAAAATTTACCTCCTCTGAGTCCGCTGTACTGGGAACTGCAGATTCAGAATCAGAGATCTCACCCTCAGGAGCCACTGAGGAATGCTCATCCTCAAATAACTGAGACAGACTGACTAGCGCAGCCTTGGCGGAGTCAGAACTCTTAGGTATATGTGCTTGGATTTCCTCTTACCTGTAATAGGTAAGGCACCCAAACCTGCAGAGACTGCAGAAGTCAGTTGCACAGCAAAATCACCTGGCAAATATACGCCACCAGGAGCTGATTGAGAGGAACCACAGGGCACTGCTTGTGAAACTGCTAAGGCTTGGGACGTTTGAGGGGAAAGCTGAGGCATGGTACGGACAACATTATCCTGAGAGACAGATGGCTCTTAGAGTGTATCTTTATCTTTAGACAGTAACGTTTTTATTAAAACTGCACAGGAGGAATAATCTGAGACTCCAAGCAATATAAACATTTATCAAAAGATAAAGCTAAATTTGTGTCAGGGTCCATAATGTCAGAAATTGGTTTCCAAGAGCAAAATATATGAGATCCAAAACTGCAGAAAGATCTCTAAAATAACCCTCTAAATTTTAAAAAATAAAATATACTTTAACGTTTTTAAATCTGCTTTATCGTTATTAAAAAACAGTCACAGATGTGTAAAATCTTTAAGTAATGGCACCGCTATACCTCAGCCTTGCTGAGCACTTACCACTCTGGTGACCAGAAGAGAAAACCCACACAGACAGAGAATATGTATAAATTCTGCACACATAATCTCTAAGTAACTCTTCCCCAGAGAGGGTATCCTTATTTGCGTAAAAACTTGAGCACAGAAGCCCAACACCAGTATCCAACAGATCTGCACACTCCGTAGAATGCTCCGCTCTTCAAGTCGGCTGTGAGGAAAGCCTAGAGCGGAAGAGCTGAGGGACGTCACGTGACCGCAAGGAAAAAATTTTGCTGCACCATAGTGTAAAAAGCGCACAAGATATGCTGCGCTGAATCCGACAGCAAATAATAAAAAAGTTAAATGTTTATATGGCGAAAAGTATCACCAACAAGCTCACAAATAAAAACTTAAGAGGGCAAATAATTAATAAGCCCTGATAAAGTCCCACTCTCATTGCTAGCCTCATGTATTATTAGCTTGTAGTTATCAAGCCATAAACAAAAAAATTAACCCCTTCTTAGCTGTGACAGTGCTCTGTGTATTGCTGCCCTAAAGTATCCTCAGATAGAGAGATAACTAAGTCCCATAATATCTCCACAGAGGAATTAACCTCAGGAGTGCTGAATGCTTACCTAGAAGGGGAAGCACTACCTGTGGATCCAGCTGTAGGGCAGGAAACAGCTTCTCAGGTATGACAGACTCAGCCGACCTCTAACAGGGACCTGTAAAAAAAGAAAATCAGAGTAACCAACCCTGGTTTTCTATTGAGGGGTAAAATAAATGTTAGAAGGTAAGCATTGACTACCTTGCCATCTTCTGACTGTCAAAAGCCACTATTACTCTTACTAAAGAGGATTACATGGACAAAGCATATCCCCAATCCTTGCTTGCAGGGAAAAGTACCCATCAAAAGATTATATCTTCAGACACCATCTTTGCACATCCTCAAGATGTACAAGTCAAAGAATGACTGGGGGTTTATGGCAAATGGGACTGATCCTTTACATCTTTGCTGGGGTGTTCATTGCCTCCTCCTGGTGGCCAGGAGTTGAATTCCCACTATTAATTAGAATGGATTTGTGTCCATGTCATTGGAAAGAAAGATGGGGTTAAATGCCTCTTTGCCTCTGAGCCAAGGAAATTTCTACAATGACATTCTGTTTCAGTAAAGTAGAGATGAACTCCTGGAAAACCAACCTTTTCTGAGAATCTGCAGGAAGAGAGGTTTTTTAAAAAAAAAAATGCTTTTCTTGGCCATTTTGCAAACTCCAGGGAATAAACTTATTGTATTACTTCCAAAACCCAGGTGTATGAAACTGAATTTAAGCAAGCTTGATGAAACTACAGCATATGGATGCCCACAGGACCTCGAAAAGAAATCAGAAAGTCATGACTGCTTTGGAGATGACTGGGGCTTGTTAACCCCTCTTTTAGGGAAGTAAAATGACTGTTCCCCCTGTGCTTGAAAATATCACTTAACCATAAGGCTTAGAACATTTATCATCACACTATCTGTGCTGAACTCTAGACACAAATTTATTCTTGCGATATTGGGGCAGAAAAATACTTCTCCCTCCAATTTAGGTCATCCAACTTATTGCCAAATAAATGAAGGTTATTAAATGGCAAGCAAAATAGCTTTACCATTGACGCTGCATCTATCTCCCAGTACTTCAGCCACAAAGCTTTCCTTACCAGGTTAGATGTAGCTAAGGATCTGCACTAATTTTGAAGCCATTTGAAATCAGCTCAGCTACAAAGGACAAACATGCAGGTCTGGAAATAAGTAGAAAAATACATCTTCCTGTTTAGGAGTTAGGTTAGCTTGCAAATTATCAGTCCGCAATTCAACATCTTTAGTGGCAGAAAATAAAGGTAATAATATCTGTAACATAGCAGATTGCTGGGGAAAAGTATTTTCAGATTTATTTCCACCCCACCCCCCCAAAGAATCATGAAAATTGCATGAACCAACTGTAGGTATAAATAGTATTCTTCATAAATCTAGTTATAGCGGCATTAACCTTAGGAACATTCCCAAACGTATTCTAAACCTTATCAGGAAAAAGACATAACTTTGTTATCTTATCAGACACTGTTAACTGATGTTCAGGCTTAGCCCTCTCTTGAACAATTATAGCAGACAAGGAGGAATCAACCGGGATAGTCTTTCTAGGAGTTTTATAACAACATGGCCAGTTACCAGAAGTACATTACACGGCTCTAATAAAATATTGCAGATAATATCAAACCCTGACTGCAGGGAATCTTCTAAGTCACTAAATATTTCCCCATCCTCATCTTCCGTTTCAAAAGTGGCATTTACAGTCTCGGAGCCTCTTGAAAAATCACATCCATAAATCTCTCTAAATGCAATCTTGACACAACTTATATCTTTCAAAGCGGGATTAACAGTAACAGAGGCAGGCACAGAATAATAAGAATAAGAGCCAAATAAAAAAATATGTTTCCGAAAAATTGACAAACTAACAGATCATTTTTAGCATTTTTGCTATCACTCTGTTTAAACAGAAATTATTACCTATTAAAACTATATATATTTTGAAAGTAGACAGCCCAAGGTATTGATCTAAACCCATATTGGTATATTTCATGCCACTCTTTGATCATATAAAAAAAATATGTTAACTTTTACATACAGAAATATAGTAACAATATCAATATCAACACATTGTTTCTAAAAAACAAAATGTATGCTTACCTGATAAATGTATTTCTTTCTGTGCAAAGAGAGTCCACGATTCATTCCATTACTAGTGGGATATTCACTCCTGGCCAGCAGGAGGCGGCAAAGAGCACCCCAGCAAAGCTGTTAAGTATCATGTCCCTTACCCATAACCCCCAGTCATTCGGCCAAAGGGAACAGAAAAAGAAGTAACACAAGGATATAGAGGTGCCTGAGGTTTGTATAAAAAAACAACAACTATCATCTGAATTTAAACAAGGGGGGTCGTGGACTCTCTATGCCTGGAAATAAATAAATGTATTAAAGGATTACTTTCTGTTATAATTTTTAAGCTAAACAACTAACATATTAAAGTTAATAAACATTAATTAAAACCTACTGACCTATATTTTCTCCAAAACAAAGTTTCATAACGTTCTAAAAGTTATATCTTTTATTCGCCGATGATGTCACGTTATCCTGCCCACTATTTTCAGCACTGAGTGTTAAACCAATAACTTTGTGTTTAAGGCGCCATTTTGAAACCTAGGTATTGTAAACGGATTGGTACAGAGCAAAGGATACCCACGGAGTGGGTTTGGAAAACAATTAAATTTGCAGACAAGATTTCTGATATACGGTAGAGATATGTTAATGAAATGCTATTGATAAAAAGCATATTTGGGGTAGTAAGTTAGTAACAGGCATAGAAAATATTTACTTACAGTGGCCCATTAAGTAAGCATAAATTTTGTTTTCTTTCCTATGGCAAAGAGAGTCCACGATTCATTCCAATTACTAGTGGGAACCAATACCCAAGCTAGAAGACACAGAATGAAAGGGAGGGGGAAACAAGACAGTTGGACCCAAACTAAAGGCACCACCGCTTGAAGAACCTTTCTCCCATATAAAGCTTCAGCTGAGGCAAAAGTTTCAAATTTGGAAAATTTGGAAAAAGTATAAATAGAGGAACCTGTGGCCACCTTGCAAATCGTTCCACAGAGGCTTCATTTTTGAAAGCCCAAGAAGATGAAACAGCACCAAGTTATGCAAAAGACGTTCCTTCTGGGAAGAATGATTAGGACAAAAAGAAGGAACAACAATTTTCTAGTAAGGGGAATCACACTGCAGAGCCGAAAGTTCAGAGA
This sequence comes from Bombina bombina, assembly GCF_027579735.1. Lineage (NCBI taxonomy): Eukaryota > Metazoa > Chordata > Amphibia > Anura > Bombinatoridae > Bombina > Bombina bombina. The sequence continues at coordinate 58,617,818 of NC_069510.1, forward strand.
GACTCTGCGAGCAGAAGCAATAGCAATAAGAAAACATAATTTATGTAAGAACTTACCTGATAAATTCATTTCTTTCATATTAGCAAGAGTCCATGAGCTAGTGACGTATGGGATATACATTCCTACCAGGAGGGGCAAAGTTTCCCAAACCTCAAAATGCCTATAAATACACCCCTCACCACACCCACAAATCAGTTTAACGAATAGCCAAGAAGTGGGGTGATAAGAAAAAAGTGCGAAAGCATAAAAAATAAGGAATTGGAATAATTGTGCTTAATACAAAAAAATCATAACCACCACAAAAAAGGGTGGGCCTCATGGACTCTTGCTAATATGAAAGAAATGAATTTATCAGGTAAGTTCTTACATAAATTATGTTTTCTTTCATGTAATTAGCAAGAGTCCATGAGCTAGTGACGTATGGGATAATGACTATCCAAGATGTGGATCTTCCACGCAAGTCACTAGAGAGGGAGGGATAAAATAAAGACAGCCAATTCCGCTGAAAATAATCCACAGCCAAAATAAAGTTTAAATCTTATAATGAAAAAAACTGAAATTATAAGCAGAAGAATCAAACTGAAACAGCTGCCTGAAGTACTTTTCTACCAAAAACTGCTTCAGAAGAAGAAAACACATCAAAATGGTAGAATTTAGTAAAAGTATGCAAAGAAGACCAAGTTGCTGCTTTGCAAATCTGATCAACAGAAGCTTCATTCCTAAAAGCCCAGGAAGTAGAAACTGACCTAGTAGAATGAGCTGTAATCCTTTGAGGCGGGGTTTTACCCGACTCGACATAAGCATGATGAATTAAAGATTTCAACCAAGATGCCAAAGAAATGGCAGAGGCCTTCTGACCTTTCCTAGAACCGGAAAAGATAACAAAAAGACTAGAAGTCTTTCGGAAATTCATAGTAGCATCAACATAATATTTCAAAGCTCTAACTACATCCAAAGAATGCAACGATTTCTCCTTAGAATTCTTAGGATTAGGACATAATGAAGGAACCACAATTTCTCTACTAATGTTGTTAGAATTCACAACCTTAGGTAAAAATTGAAAAGAAGTTCGCAACACCGCCTTATCCTGATGAAAAATCAGAAAAGGAGACTCACAAGAAAGAGCAGATAATTCAGAAACTCTTCTAGCAGAAGAGATGGCCAAAAGAAACAAAACTTTCCAAGAAAGTAATTTAATGTCCAAAGAATGCATAGGTTCAAATGGAGGAGCTTGAAGAGCCCCCAGAACCAAATTCAAACTCCAAGGAGGAGAAATTGACTTAATGACAGGTTTTATACGAACCAAAGCTTGTACAAAACAATGAATATCAGGAAGATTAGCAATCTTTCTGTGAAAAAGAACAGAAAGAGCAGAGATTTGTCCTTTCAAGGAACTTGCAGACAAACCTTTATCCAAACCATCCTGAAGAAACTGTAAAATTCTCGGAATTCTAAAAGAATGCCAGGAAAAATGATGAGAAAGACACCAAGAAATGTAAGTCTTCCAGACTCTATAATATATCTTCCTAGATACAGATTTAGGAGCCTGTAACATAGTATTAATCACAGAGTCAGAGAAACCTCTTTGACAAAGAATCAAGCGTTCAATCTCCATACCTTTAAATTTAAGGATTTGAGATCCTGATGGAAAAAAGGACCTTGCGACAGAAGGTCTGGTCTTAACGGAAGAGTCCACGGTTGGCAAGAGGCCATCCGGACAAGATCCGCATACGAAAACCTGTGCGGCCATGCTGGAGCCACCAGCAGAACAAACGAGCATTCCTTCAGAATCTTGGAGATTACTCTTGGAAGAAGAACTAGAGGCGGAAAGATATAGGCAGGATGATACTTCCAAGGAAGTGACAATGCATCCACTGCTTCCGCTTGAGGATCCCTGGATCTGGACAGATACCTGGGAAGTTTCTTGTTTAGATGAGAAGCCATCAGATCTATTTCTGGAAGTCCCCACATTTGAACAATCTGAGGAAATACCTCTGGGTGAAGAGACCATTCGCCTGGATGTAACGTTTGGCGGCTGAGATAATCCGCTTCCCAATTGTCTATACCTGGGATATGAACCGCAGAAATTAGACAGGAGCTGGATTCCGCCCAAACCAGAATTCGAGATACTTCTTTCATAGCCAGAGGACTGTGAGTCCCTCCTTGATGATTGATATATGCCACAGTTGTGACATTGTCTGTCTGAAAACAAATGAACGATTCTCTCTTTAGAAGAGGCCAAGACTGAAGAGCTCTGAAAATTGCACGGAGTTCCAAAATATTGATTGGTAATCTCACCTCCTGAGATTCCCAAACTCCTTGTGCTGTCAGAGACCCCCAAACTGCTCCCCAACCTGTCAGACTTGCATCTGTTGAAATCACAGTCCAGGTTGGAAGAACAAAAGAAGCCCCCTGAACTAAACGTTGGTGATCTGTCCACCACGTCAGAGAGTGTCGTACAAATGGTTTTAAAGATATTAATTGATGTATCTTTGTGAAATCCCTGCACCACTGGTTCAGCATACAGAGCTGAAGAGGTCGCATGTGAAAACGAGCAAAGGGGATCGCGTCCGATGCAGCAGTCATAAGACCTAGAATTTCCATGCATAAGGCTACCGAAGGGAATGATTGAGACTGAAGGTTTCGACAAGCTGAAACCAATTTTAGACGTCTCTTGTCTGTCAGAGACAGAGTCATGGACACTGAATCTATCTGGAAACCTAAAAAGGTTACCCTTGTCTGAGGAATCAATGAACTTTTTGGCAAATTGATACTCCAACCATGATCTCGAAGAAACAATACGCGTCGATTCGTATGAGATTCTGCTAAATGTGAAGACTGAGCAAGTACCAAGATATCGTCCAAATAAGGAAATACCACAATACCCTGTTCTCTGATTACAGACAGAAGGGCACCGAGAACCTTTGTAAAAATCCTTGGAGCTGTTGCTAGGCCAAACGGCAGAGCCACAAATTGGTAATGCTTGTCTAGGAAAGAGAATCTCAGAAACTGATAGTGATCTGGATGAATCGGAATATGCAGATATGCATCCTGTAAATCTATTGTGGACATATAATGCCCTTGCTGAACAAAAGGCAGGATAGTCCTTATAGTTACCATTTTGAATGTTGGTATCCTTACATAACGATTCAATATTTTTAGATCCAGAACTGGTCTGAAGGAATTCTCCTTCTTTGGTACAATGAAGAGATTTGAATAAAACCCCAGTCCCTGTTCCAGAACTGGAACTGGCATAATTACTCCAGCCAACTCTAGATCTGAAACACATTTCAGAAATGCTTGAGCATTCGCTGGATTTACTGGGACACGGGAAAGAAAAAATCTCTTTGCAGGAGGCCTTATTTTGAAGCCAATTCTGTACCCTTCTGAAACTATGTTCTGAATCCAAAGATTGTGAATTGAATTGATCCAAATTTCTTTGAAAAATCGTAATCTGCCCCCTACCAGCTGAGCTGGAATGAGGGCCGCACCTTCATGTGGACTTGGGAGCTGGCTTTGGTTTTCTAAAAGGCTTGGATTTATTCCAGACTGGAGATGGTTTCCAAACTGATACCGCTCCTGAGGATGAAGGATCAGGCTTTTGTTCCTTATTGTGAAGAAAGGAACGAAAACGATTATTAGACCTAAATTTACCTTTAGATTTTTTATCCTGTGGTAAAAAAGTTCCTTTCCCTCCAGTAACAGTTGAGATAATAGAATCCAACTGAGAACCAAATAATTTATTACCCTGGAAGGAAAGGGAAAGCAAAGTTGACTTAGAAGACATATCAGCATTCCAAGTTTTAAGCCATAAAGCTCTTCTAGCTAAAATAGCTAGAGACATATACCTGACATCAACCCTAATGATATCAAAGATGGCATCACAAATAAAGTTATTAGCATGTTGAAGAAGATTAACAATGCTATGAGAATTATGATCTGATACTTGTTGCGCTAAAGCTTCCAACCAAAAAGTTGAAGCTGCAGCAACATCCGCTAAAGATATAGCAGGTCTAAGAAGATTACCTGAACATAAGTAAGCTTTTCTTAGAAAGGATTCAATTTTCCTATCTAAAGGATGCTTAAAGGAAGTACTATCTGCCGTAGGAATAGTAGTACGTTTAGCAAGAGTAGAGATAGCCCCATCAACGTTAGGGATTTTGTCCCAAAACTCTAATCTGTCAGCTGGCACAGGATATAATTGCTTAAAACGTTTAGAAGGAGTAAATTAATTACCCAAATTATTCCATTCCCTGGAGATTACTTCAGAAATAGCATCAGGGACAGGAAAAACCTCTGGAATAACTACAGGAGATTTAAAAACCTTATTTAAACGTTTAGATTTAGTATCAAGAGGACCAGAATCCTCTATTTCTAATGCAATTAAAACCTCTTTAAGTAAAGAACGAATAAATTCCATTTTGAATAAATATGAAGATTTATCAGCATCAACCTCTGAGACAGAATCCTCTGAACCAGAGGAACCACTATCAGAATCAGAATGATGATGTTCATTTAAAAATTCATCTGAAAAATGAGAAGTTTTAAAAGACCTTTTACGTTTACTAGAAGGAGGAATAACAGACATAGCCTTCTTAATGGATTTAGACACAAAATCTCTTATGTTAACAGGAACACTAGTATTAGATGTTGATGGAACAGCAACAGGTAATGTAGTATTACTAAAGGAAATATTATCTGCATTAACAAGTTTGTCATGACATTCTTTACAAACAACAGCTGGAGGAACAGATACCACAAGTTTACAGCAGATACACTTAACTTTGGTAGATCCAGCACCAGGCAGTGATTTTCCAGTAGTATCTTCTGACTCAGGGTCAATCTGGGACATCTTGCAATATGTAATAGAAAAAACAACATATAAAGCAAAATTGATCAAATTCCTTAAATGACAGTTTCAGGAATGGGAAAAAATGCCAGTGAACAAGCTTCTAGCAACCAGAAGCAATAAATAATGAGACTTAAATAATGTGGAGACAATAATGACGCCCATATTTTTTTGCGCCAAAAAAAGACGCCCACATTATTTGGCGCCTAAATGCTTTTGGAGCCAAAAATGACGCCACATCCGGAACGCCGACACTTTTGGCGCAAAAAACGTCAAAAGGATGACGCAACTTCCGGCGACACGTATGACGCCGGAAATAGAAAAATATTTTTGCGCCAAAAAAGCATGAAGCATTTTCAGCCCCCCGCGAGCCTAACAGCCCACAGGAAAAAAGTCAATTTTTAAGATAAGAAAAAAAAAAAAAAAAGATAAATTCATATGCATTATCCCAAATATGAAACTGACTGTCTGAAATAAGGAACGTTGAACATCCTGAGTCAAGGCAAATAAATGTTTGAATACATATATTTAGAACTTTATATAAAAGTGCCCAACCATAGCTTAGAGTGTCACAAAAAATAAGACTTACTTACCCCAGGACACTCATCTACACGTAGTAGAAAGCCAAACCAGTACTGAAACGAGAATCAGTAGAGGTAATGGTATATATAAGAGTATATCGTGGATATGAAAAGGGAGGTAAGAGATGAATCTCTACGACCGATAACAGAGAACCTATGAAATAGACCCCGTAGAAGGAGATCATTGAATTCAAATAGGCAATACTCTCCTCACATCCCTCTGACATTAACTGCACGCTGAGAGGAAAACCGGGCTCCAACCTGCTGCGGAGCGCATATCAACGTAGAATCTAGCACAAACTTACTTCACCACCTCCATAGGAGGCAAAGTTTGTAAAAACTGATTTGTGGGTGTGGTGAGGGGTGTATTTATAGGCATTTTGAGGTTTGGGAAACTTTGCCCCTCCTGGTAGGAATGTATATCCCATACGTCACTAGCTCATGGACTCTTGCTAATTACATGAAAGAAACAAAACCTTCCAAGATAATAATCTAATATCAACAGAATGCATCGGCTCAAACGGAGCCTGCTACAAAACTTTAAGAACAAGATTAAGGCTCTAAGGAGGAGCAACTGTTTTAAACACAGGCTTAATTCTGACCGAAGCCTGAACAAAAGATTAAAAGTCTGGCAGAACTGCCAGACGTTTATGCAGAAGAATAGACAATGCCGAAATCTGACCCTTCAGAGTACTGACTGACAAACCTTTCTCCAGGCCTTTTACTCTGTTCCAAGAGAACCCCTTTGAATCGCATCAAAAAAGGTATTTACTCCATACCCCATAGTAAAGCTTACGAGTAACAGGCTTACGAGCCTGAAGCATAGTATCTACAGGGAGTGCAGAATTATTAGGCAAGTTGTATTTTTGAGGATTCATTTTATTATTGAACAACAACCATGTTCTCAATGAACCCAAAAAACTCATTAATATCAAAGCTGAATAGTTTTGGAAGTAGTTTTTAGTTTGTTTTTAGTTATAGCTATTTTAGGGGGATATCTGTGTGTGCAGGTGACTATTACTGTGCATAATTATTAGGCAACTTAACAAAAAACAAATATATACCCATTTCAATTATTTATTTTTACCAGTGAAACCAATATAACATCTCAACATTCACAAATATACATTTCTGACATTCAAAAACAAAACAAAAACAAATCAGTGACCAATATAGCCACCTTTCTTTGCAAGGACACTCAAAAGCCTGCCATCCATGGATTCTGTCAGTGTTTTGATCTGTTCACCATCAACATTGCGTGCAGCAGCAACCACAGCCTCCCAGACACTGTTCAGAGAGGTGTACTTTTTTCCCTCCTTGTAAATCTCACATTTGATGATGGACCACAGGTTCTCAATGGGGTTCAGATCAGGTGAACAAGGAGGCCATGTCATTAGATTTTCTTCTTTTATACCCTTTCTTGCCAGCCACGCTGTGGAGTACTTGGACGCGTGTGATGGAGCATTGTCCTGCATGAAAATCATGTTTTTCTTGAAGGATGCAGACTTCTTCCTGTACCACTGCTTGAAGAAGGTGTCTTCCAGAAACTGGCAGTAGGACTGGGAGTTGAGCTTGACTCCATCCTCAAACCGAAAAGGCCCCACAAGCTCATCTTTGATGATACCAGCCCAAACCAGTACTCCACCTCCACCTTGCTGGCGTCTGAGTCGGACTGGAGCTCTCTGCCCTTTACCAATCCAGCCACGGGCCCATCCATCTGGCCCATCAAGACTCACTCTCATTTCATCAGTCCATAAAACCTTAGAAAAATCAGTCTTGAGATATTTCTTGGCCCAGTCTTGACGTTTCAGCTTGTGTGTCTTGTTCAGTGGGGGTCGTCTTTCAGCCTTTCTTACCTTGGCCATGTCTCTGAGTATTGCACACCTTGTGCTTTTGGGCACTCCAGTGATGTTGCAGCTCTGAAATATGGCCAAACTGGTGGCAAGTGGCATCTTGGCAGCTGCACGCTTGACTTTTCTCAGTTCATGGGCAGTTATTTTGCGCCTTGGTTTTTCCACACGCTTCTTGCGACCCTGTTGACAATTTTGAATGAAACGCTTGATTGTTCGATGATCACGCTTCAGAAGCTTTGCAATTTTAAGAGTGCTGCATCCCTCTGCAAGATATCTCACTATTTTTGACTTTTCTGAGCCTGTCAAGTCCTTCTTTTGACCCATTTTGCCAAAGGAAAGGAAGTTGCCTAATAATTATGCACACCTGATATAGGGTGTTGATGTCATTAGACCACAACCCTTCTCATTACAGAGATGCACATCACCTAATATGCTTAATTGGTAGTAGGCTTTCGAGCCTATACAGCTTGGAGTAAGACAACATGCATAAAGAGGATGATGTGGTCAAAATACTCATTTGCCTAATAATTCTGCACTCCCTGTATGACCTTCTCAGAAAAATCATGTCTACCTAAAACTAGGCGTTCAATCTCCAAGCAGTCAATTTGAGAGAATCTAGATTTGGATGAAGGAAGGGACCCTGAAGTAGAAGGTACTTCCTCAGAGGCAACTTCCAATCTGTCATCTTTATCAGATCCGCGAACCAGATCCTGCGAGGCCATGCAGGAGCTATTAAGATCACAGATGCTCTCTCCTGCTTGACATGAGCAATGACTCGTGGAAGGAGGGCAAACAGAGGAAACAGGTATGCTAGATTGAAGATCCAAGGAACCACCAGAGCGTCTATCAGAACGGCTTGAGGATCTATTGACCTTGAACGGTACATTGGAAGCTTGACATTTTGACGAGACGCCATCAAATCCAACTCCGGGACTCCTTACCTGAGGGTTATCATTGTAAAAACCTCTGGGTGGAGAGCCCGATCCCCTGAATGAAAAGTCGGTCTGCTCAGAAAATCCGCTTTCCAGTTATCCACCAAGGGTTGCCACCTGCCCCGGTATCACTGGGACAGTCCCAGCCCGCCCCGCTCCCCTGTCACACACACAGCAAGTGAGACATAAAAAAACTTAGGTCAGGTGGCTGGGCTGCCAGGGCAATTTCAGTGTAATGATGGAGACGGAGGGATTTGTTTACAGGTGTCACACCCATCATCACATGCTGCCGGTGCGGCTGAGGAGAAGGCTGCATGATGATGTCACGGTTGGACCCAAGTTGTCCAACCAGTCCTCCCAGCTTGCCTCCAACGGACCTGCCCAGTCATGTGCTCTCTCATTTGAGCTTTTTCTAAAGATTTAATCTTTAATGTGTGGGTGCGCCAGCATGCAACAGTACTGCGGTCACGGTGGCCGCACCGCTGCTCTGTGTTCCTCTTCTTCCTAATGATCTGCTCTTTTTTCAAGGTAATATATTTTTTTTTATTTGCTTTATATTTTTGAATAAAACTGTTTCTCATCTATCTTATTATTAAACAACCCTGCTTTGAGAACTGATCACCTGCTCTATATATGGCCACGCTCTGTGTTCTTTCTACTTTAGTCTAATAAACACAATCTACAGTTTTTTCTTGGATATATATATATATATATATATATATATATATATATATATTCTTGTTTCATTGGCTTTATAATTAAGTCTATATAATTTTGTAAATAATTGCTTCTCCAGAATCTCCAATCTTCTACTCTTACCTACCCTGCTTTGAGAATTGATCACCTGCTCTAAGACTATAAATCTCTCTCTCTCTCTCTATATATATATATATATATATATATATATATATATATATATATATATTCTCCTCCTTCTGAGTCTGTGTCATTGTCAGTGAGCTGAGCACTAGTCTGCACTCTGTAGCCAATGACGCTTTGAGAAAGATGATGATGATGAGCCTCATAATTGACCCCAATCTAAAATATATATATTAAAAATGCAAATCTTAAAAAAGAAATACAAAAAACTTAATTTATTGGAAAAGGATTCCATTTAAAGCAGTACATAAATGCAAATATGCAAGCAAACAAAATTAACCAATAATAATAATAAAAATAGCCCCACTAATAAATGTTTATATTTAGTAAATGTATTTTTTTATGGACTAAATAAATATATATTGTGAAAAATAAAAGAATGAAACAGTTTCACCAACCATCGTTCCACCCTGGTGTGGACAGTGGACTGTATATTTTATATTAAAAACAGAATTTATGCTTACCTGATAAATTACTTTCTCCAACGGTGTGTCCGGTCCACGGCGTCATCCATTACTTGTGGGAAATATTCTCCCCCACAGGGAAAGGCAAGGAGAGCACACAGCAAGAGCTGTCCATATAGCTCCCCCTCTGGCTCCGCCCCCCAGTCATTCGACCGACGGTTAGGAGAAAAAGGAGAAACTATAGGGTGCCGTGGTGACTGTAGTGTATAAAGAAAAAAATTTCAACCTGATTAAGAAACCAGGGCGGGCCGTGGACCGGACATACCGTTGGAGAAAGTAATTTATCAGGTAAGCATAAATTCTGTTTTCTCCAACATTGGTGTGTCCGGTCCACGGCGTCATCCATTACTTGTGGGAACCAATACCAAAGCTTTAGGACACGGATGAAGGGAGGGAGCAAATCAGGTTACCTAAACGGAAGGCACCACGGCTTGCAAAACCTTACTCCCAAAAATAGCCTCCGAAGAAGCAAAAGTATCAAATTTGTAGAATTTGGCAAAAGTGTGCAGAGAAGACCAAGTCGCTGCCTTACATATCTGGTCAACAGAAGCCTCGTTCTTGTAGGCCCATGTGGAAGCCACAGCCCTAGTAGAGTGAGCTGTGATACGGTCAGGAGGCTGCCGTCCGGCAGTCTCATAAGCCAAGCGGATAATGCTTTTCAGCCAGAAAGAGAGAGAGGTAGCAGTAGCTTTTTGACCTCTCCTCTTACCAGAGTAAACGACAAACAAGGATGAGGTTTGTCTAAAATCTTTTGTTGCTTCTAAATAGAACTTTAAAGCACGAACAACGTCTAAATTGTGTAATAAACGTTCCTTCTTTGAAACTGGATTCGGACACAGAGAAGGAACAACTATTTCCTGGTTGATGTTCTTGTTGGAAACAACTTTTGGAAGAAAACCAGGCTTAGTACGCAAAACAACCTTATCTGAATGAAAAACCAGATATGGTGGATTACACTGCAAAGCAGATAATTCAGAAACTCTTCTAGCAGAAGAAATAGCAACCAAAAACAGAACTTTCCAAGATAATAACTTAATATCTATGGAATGTAAAGGTTCAAACGGAACCCCTTGAAGAACTGAAAGAACTAAATTTAGACTCCAAGGAGGAGTCATGGGTCTGTAAACAGGCTTGATTCTAACCAAAGCCTGAACAAAAGCTTGTACATCTGGCAAAGCTGCCAGTCATTTGTGCATCAAGACAGATAAAGCAGAAATCTGTCCTTTTAGAGAACTAGCTGACAACCCTTTATCCAAACCTTCTTGGAGAAAGGAGAGAATCTTTGGTATTTTAATCTTACTCCAGGAGAATCCTTTGGATTCACACCAACAGATATATTTTTTCCATATTTTATGGTAAATCTTTCTAGTCACAGGTTTTCTGGCTTGGACCAGAGTATCTATCACAGAATTTGAAAACCCACGCTTGGATAAAATCAAGCGTTCAATTTCCAAGCAGTCAGCTGCAGAGAAACTAGATTTGGATGTTCGAATGGACCTTGTACTAGAAGATCCTGTCTCAAAGGTAGCTTCCATGGTGGAGCCGATGACATATTCACCAGGTCTGCATACCAAGTCCTGTGTGGCCACGCAGGAGCTATCAGAATCACTGAGGCCTTCTCCTGTTTGATCCGGGCTATGAGCCTGGGAAGGAGAGGAAACGGTGGAAACACATATGCTAGGTTGAACGACCAAGGCGCCACTAATGCATCCACTAGAGTCGCCTTGGGATCCCTGGATCTGGACCCGTAGCAAGGAATCTTGAAGTTCTGACGGGACGCCATTAGATCCATGTCTGGAATGCCCCATAATTGGGTTAACTGAGCAAAGACCTCCGGATGGAGTTCCCACTCCCCCGGATGGAAAGTCTGACGACTCAAATAGTCCGCCTCCCAGTTGTCTACTCCTGGGATGTGAATAGCAGATAGATGGCAGGAGTGATTCTCTGCCCATTGGATTATCTTGGTTACTTCCTTCATCGCTAGGGAACTCCTTGTTCCCCCCTGATGATTGATGTACGCAACAGTCGTTATGTTGTCCGACTGAAATCTTATGAACCTGGCTACCGCTAGCTGAGGCCAAGCCAGGAGCGCATTGAATATAGCTCTTAGTTCCAAAATGTTTATCGGGAGAAGCAACTCTTCCCGCGACCATAGGCCCTGAGCTTTCAGAGAGTCCCAGACCGCGCCCCACCCCAAGAGGCTGGCGTCGGTCGTGACGATGACCCACTCCGGTCTGCGGAAACTCATTCCCTGAGACAGATGATCCGGGGTCAACCACCAGAGAAGTGAGTCCCTGGTTACCTGGTCTACTTGAATTTGGGGAGACAAGTCTGTATAGTCCCCATTCCACTGATTGAGCATGCACAGCTGTTATGGTCTTAGATGAATTCGAGCAAAAAGAACCACATCCATTGCTTCGACCATTAGTCCTAGTACTTCCATGCATTGAGCTATGGAGGGTTGAGGAATAGAGTGAAGAACTTGACAAGCGTTTAGAAGCTTTGTCTTTCTGACTTCTGTGAGAAAGATCTTCATTTCCACAGAATCTATTATTGTTCCCAGAAAAGGAACCCTTGTGGACGATGACAGTGAACTTTTTTCTATGTTCACCTTCCACCCGTGAGATCTGAGAAAGGCCAACACAATGTCTGTATGAGCCCTCGCTTTGGAAAGAGACGACGCTTGGATTAGGATGTCGTCTAGATAAGGTGCTACAGCGATGCCCCTCGGCCTTAGGACCGCTAGAAGGGACCCTAGCACCTTTGTGAAAATTCTGGGAGCGGTGGCTAAACCGAATGGAAGAGCCACAAACTGGTAATGTTTGTCCAGAAAGGCGAACCTCAGGAACTGATGATGAGATTTGTGGATTGGGATATGCAGATACGCATCCTTTAGATCCACGGTAGTAAAAAATTGACCCTGCTGGATTGTCGGTAAGATTGTCCGAATGGTTTCCATCTCGAAGGATGGAACTCTGAGGAACTTGTTTACTATCTTTAAATCCAGAATTGGCCTGAAAGTTCCCTCTTTTTTGGGAACCACCAACAGGTTTGAGTAAAAACCTAGACCTTGTTCCCCGGAGGGGACTGGGTTTATCACTCCCATCTTTGATAGGTCTCTTACACAATGTAAGAATGCCTGTTTCTTTATCTGGTCTGAAGATAAGCGAGACCGGTGGAACCTTCCCTTTGGAGGAAATCCCTTGAATTCTAACAGGTATCCCTTGGAGACTATCTCTAGTGCCCAGGGATCCAGAACATCTCTTGCCCAAGCCTGAGCGAAGAGAGATAGTCTGCCCCCTACCAGATCCGGTCCCGGATCGGGGGCTACCCCTTCATGCTGTCTTGGTAGCAGCAACAGGTTTCTTGGTTTGTTTACCCTTGTTCCAGCCTTGCATGGGCTTCCAAGCGGGTTTGGGCTGGGCCGCGTTACCTTCTTGTCTAGCGGCAGTGGAGTTATTAGCCGGTCCGTTCCTGAAATTGCGAAAGGAACGAAAATTAGACTTGTTCTTAGACATAAAAAAGGCCTATCCTGTGGGAGGGCATGGCCCTTACCCCCAGTGATGTCTGAAATAATTTCCTTCAATTCCGGCCCAAAAAGGGTCTTACCCTTGAAAGGAATATTCAGTAACATAGTCTTGGACGACACATCTGCCGACCAGTATTTTAGCCAAAGCGCCCTCCGCGCTACTATAACAAAACCGGAGTTTTTCGCCGCCAATTTCGTTATTTGAAAGGCGGCATCCAATATAAAGGAATTAGCTAACTTTAATCCGTGAATTCTGTCCATGACTTCTTCATAGGAAGTCTCTTTCTGGAGCGACCTTTCTAGTTCCTCGAACCAAAAGGACGCCGCTGAAGTGACAGTAATAACACACGTAGCTGGTTGAAGGATGAACCCTTGCTGAACAAAAATCTTTTTAAGCAATCCTTCCAATTTTTTATCCATAGGATCTTTGAAAGCGCAGCTGTCCTCTATAGGAATAGTTGTGCGCTTCGCTAGTGTTGAAACAGCTCCCTCAACCTTCGGGACCGTTTGCCATGCGTCCCTTCTAGGGTCTACTATGGGAAACATTTTCTTAAATATAGGAGGTGGGGCAAAGGGTACACCTGGCTTCTCCCACTCCTTTTCCACTATGTTCGCTACCCTCTTAGGTATTGGAAAAGCGTCGTCGTGCACTGGGACCTCTAAAAATTTGTCCAATTTGCACAACTTCTCTGGTAGTACCATGGAATCACAGTCATCCAGAGTAGCTAATACCTCCTTAAGCAAAGCGCGGAGGTGTTCTAGCTTAAACATAAATGCTACTATATCAGGTTCTGCCTGTTGAGAAATTTTTCCTGAGTCTGAAATTTCACCCTCAGACAGCCCTTCCCTTACAGCCAATTCCGATTGATGCGAGGGTAAAATAGATAAGGCATCGTCAGCGTCTGATTGTTCATCCTTTTTATCTGTATTTAAAACTGAACAATCACGCTTTCTCTGAAAAGCTGGCAGTTTGGATAAAAGATTTGCTATAGAATTATCCACTACTGCTGAGAATTGTTGCATAGAAATAAGCACTGGCGCGCTAGGTGTCGCCTGCGCGGGCAAAGCTGGTGTAGACACAGAAGGAGAGGATGTAGAGCTATCCCCACTACCTTCATTAGATAAATCATCTTGGGTAGCATTATGAAAAATAACAGAGCTGTCCTGATTTTGTTTGGACGCTATGGCGCAATTATCACAAACACTCGAAGGGGGAACCACATTTGTCTCTATACACACAGAACATAGGTTATCTGATGGCACAGACATGTTAAACAGATTTAGGCAGGCAAACAATGCAATAAAAACGATTTTAAACAAAAACGTTACTGTCTCTTTAAATAATAAAATGATACACTTTATTTCTGAATGTTCAAAAAACTATGAAGGCAATATACGATTTTTCTGAAATTTGGACCCCGGTGTCTTAATGCTTAGAAAGTATTGCACAGCAAATATGGAGACTCTAGCTCTTAAAACAAGCAAACCGGAGCTAATTGTTGGATTTAACCGTTTTTATACACCACAATCCCAGCTACAGCCTTGCTGCAGCTTTTTACCTTCCTTAGGGGTCACCATCCACAGAAAAAAAGCCTTTTGGAGTCACTTTCTGAGCCACAGGACCCTCTCACATGAATCTGCATGCACTGCCTTTAAATCAACTGCGCAGCTGAAGCGCCAAAATGAGGCTTCCTCCCTCAGCACACTAGAGTGAAGGGGCCTTCCTGACTAGATTTAGGTGTCTAAAACAAGCCAGATCAATAAAAAACGTTCCCAAGTGTATGTGAGCTTATAAAATATTTCAAATGGTATAATATTGTAATAAAAACCAATCGATTTGGCCCCTAACGGTGTCTACCAGCATAAAAAACAAAAAGGGGAAGCCTGTTATCTTTTTTGCTGAGGTGAAAGAAAAATGGCTTACCGTTTCCCCTGAGGGGAAAAATGACTGTCATCTAGAATTAGCCTGTGTTGTTAGAAGGAGACTAGTCATACCTGAAGCAGATGAGTCTGCAAACTGTTACCCCCAACTGAAGTTCTCTTGTTTCAACAGTCCTGCGTGGTAACAGTAATGGATTTTAGTTACTTGTGCTAAAATCATAGCCCTCTTAAACAGAAATCTCCAGCACTATTTAAAAATAACAAACTCTTGATAGAAGAATAAAAAACTACAACTAACACCACAAACTCCTCACCATCCCCGTGGTAGATGCTACTTGTTCAGAGCGGCAAGGAGAATGACAGGGGGGCGGAGCCAGAGGGGGAGCTATATGGACAGCTCTTGCTGTGTGCTCTCCTTGCCTTTCCCTGTGGGGGAGAATATTTCCCACAAGTAATGGATGACGCCGTGGACCGGACACACCAATGTTGGAGAAATTATATAATTTAAAGGTACACTCTAGTCAAAATTAAACTTTCAAATTTACTTTTATCAAATGTTGCTTTGTATGTGTGTATTAAATCACTAAATTGAGTGTTATAGTGATTAGTGATCACTATAACACTCAATTTTTTTTAAATGCCAACCAACATTTTAAAAATTTAAGATCATATTTGAGGCCATGAGAAGCAACGCCCCAAGCCACGCCCCCAAGTCACCCCCAAGCCACGCCCATTTAAAGTGTCCAGGAATCTTCTGGGCAAAAGGTGGTGACCCTATATCCACCCCTGGGATGTGGATGGCAGAGAGATGGCGTGAGACTCCGCCCACTGGAGAATGCGAGTCACCTCCTTCATTGCTAAGGAGCTCCGAGTTCCTCCTTGGTGATTGATGTATGCCACCGAAATCTGATAAACCGGAGCAAGGCTAGTTGAGGCCAAGCTGTCAAAGCATTGAAGACTTCTGTCAACTCTAAGATGTTTATAGGAAGAGAAGACTCCCGAATCCACAGGTACTGCACTTTTAAGGAGCTGCTCTCCAGCCTAATTGACTGGCATCCGTGGTCATAATCACCCAGGAAGGTCTCTGGAAAAATGTTCTCCAAAACAGATGGTCCTGCAACATCCACCACAAGAGAAAGTCTCTTGTTAGGGGATCCAGAACGATCCTCTGCAAGAGATTTGAATGGTCTCCACTCCATTGAATGCGTATGCATAGCTGCAGAGGTCTCAGATGGAACCAAGCAAAAGGAATGATGTTTATAGACGCATTCATCAGACCAATCACCTCCATGCATTGAGCCACTAATGGACGAATCGTAGACTGGAGAGAAAGGCATGAAGCAAGAAGTTTGGATTTTCTGACGTCCGGCAGAAAAATCTTCATGGACAGGGAATCTATAATTGTTCCTAAGAAACATACCCTTGTATCTGGTACAAGGAAACTCTTCCCCAGATTCACTTTCCACCCGTGGGAACGTAGAATAGACAACAACATTTCTGTATGAGATTTTGCTAGATGAAAAGATGGCGCTCGTCCAGATAAGGCGCCACAGCAATGTCCTGGGACCTGACCACTGCCAGAAGAGCTCCCATAACCTTTGTGAAAATTCTGGGAGCTGTAGCAAGGCCAAACAGAAGGGCAATAAACTGGAAATGTTTGTTTAGAAGGACAAACCTCAGATACTGGTAATGATCCCTGTGAATGGAAACATGAAGATACACATCCTTCAGATCTATGGTCATCATGAATTGACCCTCTTGAACCAAAGGAAGAATGGGCCGGATGGCTTCCATTTTTAAGATGAAACCCAGAGGAATTGGTTTAGACACTTTAGGTCCAGAATGGGACTGAAAATGCCCTCCTTTTTGGGAACTACAAATAGATTTGAATAGAATCCTAGACCCTGTTCCTCTAGAGCAGAGCTTTCCAAACTTTTCATGTTGGTGACACACTTTTTAGACCTACATCATTTTGCAACACAGTAATTCAGTTGTACTAGCAAACAGGAGGTTAAACTAACTTGTTTAAAGAGATACGGACACATATATAAATTATATAATAAGAAAATTTATTTACAAGTAACAGTATGTATGTGCAAGAATTAAAAAAAAGTTTAATAACACCAATAGCGACTTACTATTTTAATGGGATGTATGAGGTTGATGGGATAAAAATAGTTTCCGAATATTTAGTGGAATATTAGATAAAGACACTCGCATTTCATCATCAAGCACTTCCTATCCATATATCAAGAGCAGGAACAGCAATGCACTACTGGGAGCTAGCTGCCAAAAAAAAAAAAACACTTTGACTTCTGACTTCAGCTTAGCGTTTAAGCTGCTGCCCTCAGAGCCCTGCGAGACCGACTGATTACTGCCCGTGCTGCAAGCACACTGCTGTCCCACTCACTGACTACACGTGCAGTCACAAGCTGATTGAGGAGACTACACATGCAGTCAGGAGTCAATGTGCTGCCAATGGAAATAGTTTCAGTTCCAGCTAAGCTGCGCCAATAGGTTAAAGGGACACTGAACCCAATTTTTTTCTTCCGTGATTGAGACAGAGCATGCAATTTTAAGCAACTTTCTAATTTACTCTTATTAGCAATGTTTCTTCGTTATCTTGCTATCTTTATTTGAAAATGAAGGCATCTAAGCTTTTTTTTTTTGGTTCAGACCTCTGGACAGCACTTTTTTATTGGTGGATGAATTTATCCACCAATCAGCAAGGACAACCCAGGTTGTTCACCAAAAATGGGCAGGCATCTAAACTTACATTCTTGCATTTCAAATAAAGATACCAAGAGAATGAAGAACATTTGATAATAGGAGTAAATTAGAAAGTTGCTTAAAATTCATGCTCTATCTGAATCCCAAAAGAAAAAATGTGGGTTCAGTGTCCCTTTAAGATGATCTGTGACCCACTAGTTAATCAATCACGTGTTAACTACCTGATTTGCACAGCAGGCAGACGGAAAGTCGGGAACCATAAAAAAAGCATTTAAAAAGAATTTTAAATTCAAAATAAAATTTGTGCTGAAGCAGGGACACACCTACACACTGCCGACACACTAATGTGTCACGACACACAGTTTGGAAAGTACTGCTCTAGAGGAGCTGGAACAATCACTCCCAGGGATAATAGGGTACCATTACGCAATTTAAGAAGGCCTCTCTCTTTATCTGGTTCACAGATAACCTTGACAGGTGGAATCTGCCCCTAGGAGGACAAGATTTGAATCCTATTCTGTAACCATAAGATACTATGTCTATGGCCCAAGGATCTGGGACATTGCGTATCCAAACCTGACGGAAAAAAGAAAGCCTGCCCCTTACTTGATCAAATACAGGATCGGGGGCGGCCCCTTCATGCTGATTTAGAATCAGTGGAAGGCTTCTTGGCTTGCTTTCCCTTATTCCAAGGCTGACCGGACCTCCAAGAGGACCTGGATTGATCCGATTTGAAAGAGGAAGACTTCTATCCCTTAAAGGGACACTGAACCCAAATATTTTCTCTTTCGTGATTCAGATAGAGCATGCAATTTTAAGCAACTTTCTAATTTACTCTTATTAGCAATTTTTCTTCATTCTCTTGCTATCTTTATTTGAAAAAGGCATCTAAGCTTTTTTTGGTTCAGACCTCTGGACAGCACTTTTTTATTGGTGGATGAATTTATCCATCAATCAGCAAGGACAACCCAGGTTGTTCACCAAAAATGGGCCGGCATCTAAACTTACATTCTTGCATTTCAAATAAAGAACATTTGATAATAGGAGTAAATTAGAAAGTTGCCGAAAATGTCATGCTCTATCTGAATCATGAAAGAAAAAATTTGGGTTCAGTGTCCCTTTAAGATGATATGTGACCCACTAGTTAATCAATCATGTGTTAACTACATAATATGCATAGCAGGCAGACGGAAAGTCGGAAACCAAAAAAAAACATTTAAAAAGAATTTTAAATTCAAAATAAATCGTCCATCATCCTAGTCGACAGGATAATAAAAAAATGTCCCCAGCAGCAGCTCCAAGCAGCACGCCACTCCGCTCCTCAAAACGCTATGAAAAAGCAAAGCAGAAGAGCGGATAGACACGTGACCGCAACGTCACAAGTTTCAAAGCGTGCAAAACAAGCACTACATTTAAAATAAAATATTTGAATCTCCACACACAAATCCCTTACATATTGTCACTCTGTCAATAAAACAGACACACAATCAGGGAAATACAAATGCCCCTGAAACTTCCAGCCTTACTCAGACTCAAAATCTAGGGCTAAATATTAACCCCTTATGACTCCTCCTTTTTATTTACATATTTTTAGAAAATAAAACTTCACTTAGAAGTCCCTGTTAAATAATGCTGCCCAAAACTTAAATTCCTATACACAGGAAATAAAGTGAGTCCCATTAGAAAGATCCAGAGAGGATTAACCTCTAGAGTGCTGCCCCCAAGACCTAGAAGGCAATAGCACTTACTTATGGATCCGGCTACAGGGCAGGAACAGCTTCTAAGGTGTGACTGATACACCAACATCTGTCAGAGACCTGTAGAAAAAGAAAAAACAAACAGAGTAACCAACTCTAGTTTTCTATCAAAGGGGTAGGATAAGTGTTAAAAATAAATCAAGGACCACCTCGCCGCCATCTAACTGCTAAAAGCCACCATTACTCCTACTAAAGAGATTGACATGGACACAGCATAGCCATCCTTCCGTGATCAAGGCAAAGAGAATGACTGGGGGTTATGGGTAAGGGAAGTGATACTTACCAGTTTTGCTGGGGTGCTCTTTGCCGCCTCCTGCTGGCCAGGATTGAATATCCCACTAGTAATTGGAATGAATCCTGAACTCTCTATAGGAAAGAAATATCAGAAATGTTTATGGGATATCTTGTGGCTGAAACATTTCATCATTAGAATATTATTCTTATGTCCTCGTACTATACCGCTATATATTTTTACTAGTGATATTGTCTGTCGCTTTAAGACTGCTACCTAGGTTTAGCTGCACCTGTGGACTCAGGTGTATTTAAGGAGCTCTTGCACCCATGATCAGTTATGTCCATGACTAAGGCGATATACTGCTGAAACGCGTAGGACCTTTTTCTCTTTATCCTAGGTTGCTGGGACTATTGTTCTTTTTAATTTGTTATTTGGTTTCTCCTAATAAAACATTCACTTTGATGAATAAACGCCCGGAAGGTTTGCTGGCTTTTTTCGCTCTTTGCTCCACTTATTATTCCAGCTCAAACCTCTGCGTTCCCCGGACCCATAGACCTCACAGAGGCTGCCACAGGCACACATCATTGGCTAGTGTCATAGTACACGCCTCCAAGATCTGACGACTGCTCATGTAGCCGGAGCTGATACAATCAGCGGATGCATGCTCAACCCGATCAAGAGCACTTGTCAGTGTGGCGCTGAGGAATTTGTCGGCACGGGGACCCGCATTGCAGTGGAAGACCACAGCATACTATCGTGGTGAACGATCCGTTGGCCGCATGGTACTATCCACAGCCACAGGGAGACATAGTGCCGTGTGAGTCAATTTTTGCATCTAACTTTACTGACAAATCCGGATTGACCGTGTACTCAGTTTGGAGCTGTAAAGGGGGACTTTCTGTGTACATACCTATTAGAATATTATTGTTTGCAGCTTTTGTTCACTAGGATTATCTCAAAAAGGTATTGATTTTTAAAACTACTCTCAAGAACGTATGTCCCACGAAGAATGTATTATCATGTACTTCTAGCACTGATCATTTATTTCTCTATTTTCCATATTAATCATATTGGGAGATCTTGCAATGTTGAAACAACCAACCAATAGGGTATTTTAGTATACTGGGCTACTTAGCTATAATGGCCCCCATATGCAAACTAGCAGACACACGTTACAGAGCTGTATCTTAATCCCTGAACTTTTAACTCATGACAACACAAAGTTTAAATCTAGGTTTGCCACATAGCTGGTATTTAATTAGGATGAAAGAATACTGTAGTTACAGCCACTTGAATAATAAAAAAGGAAATTTATGCTTACCTGATAAATTGATTTCTTCTACGATACGACGAGTCCACGGATTTCATCCTTACTTGTGGGATATTATCCTCCTGCGAACAGGAAGTGGCAAAGAGCACCACAGCAGAGCTGTATATATAGCTCCTCCCTTCCCTCCACCCCCAGTCATTCGACCGAAGGTTTAGGAAGAGAAAGGAAAAGCTAAAGGTGCAGAGGTGACTGAAGTTGTAAAAAATAAAATATAATCTGTCTGAAAAATAACAGGGAGGGCCATGGACTTGTTGTATCGTAGAAGAAATCAATTTATCAGGTAAGCATAAATTTCCTTTTCTTCTACAAGATACGACGAGTCCACGGATTTCATCCTTACTTGTGGGACACAATACCAAAGCTACAACCATCAACTAAGAACAATAAAAGAACAAAGCAAATTTGATGATAAAAGTAAATTACATGCCCTATCTGAATCATGAAAGTTTAATTTGGACTTTACTATCCCTTTAAGTTGCCATGAACTGTATCTCAAAAACGGCATGTTCTTACTGCGGCCCCGATATTCAAAACATTGTCGGACCGATGAGAAATTGTCTGTTTGGATTCCAAGGCTTGCAAATTTGTCGGTCTGGTGGTTAATTTAAAAAAAAGTGAGCTGAACCTCGTTGTTCTGATGAGTGGCGATGTGTATATAGATATATATTAATATAGAACACGTCTGCTACGGTGCAATTGCAATATTATAAATATATTGGGCAATCGTGAACGCAATATTATGAAATATGCGAACGTGCAATTGTGATCACGTGATTTCAAGGGTGGGATTGGATCATGGAGGAATGCCTACAATGCTAGCCTGAGGCTGCAGGACGCCAGATCGGCTAGGACTTTCCATGCCATCCTAATGGCGTTAAAGCCCAGGGCTGATAGGATGGCATGGAATGTCCTGAAGGTGTTAAGGGGTTAAACAATGTATATACATATATCACAATCACCCAGCTCCTATAGGTGTATTTTTGCTATCTTTAATTCATTATTGTATTGTATGGACAGGGGTCGAGTTTCTGTTGATACATGTAAATTGTATTGTCATACCAGTACTGTGTAAAGGGATCATTTACATTACACCTTCGATGTAGGAGCAATGCTGCTTTAAATATATCGCCAGTATCACAAAAGAATCGCCACCCACTGAAATGTATGGTAAGACACCTCTCAGTGGTGCTGCCTTTAAACATGGAATATTTTGCCTTCTTTCTCGACATCGCAACGGATGCCTTTTGAATATCTCGCCAGTTTATGGCACTTTCAATTATCAGGGCCTGTTTGTTTTCCTATTAAAACTAATCAAAAGAAAATAAAAAAATAACTTTAATTACTTAAAACATAGGGTCTCGAATACAACAGTGACACTATTTGAGACATGATTAAGGACCATTAGACTTGAAAGGTTATAATTTGTTTGCATATTTGAGACCCTAATGTTATGTTTTAAATAAATGTATTTTTAGGATTTAAGCTGATTGAACTCCAATATTCTTTGATTTGCTGAATTGCCAATCGGTTGGTACCCTCTTGTGATCAAGACTAAGGTGCTACAGCAACAGCTTTTTCTTAGACATTAAACTAGAATAGGAAATATTTTTAAAACAAGAGCCTGTTTCTTGGAATCCATCTGGAAAGACGTTACCTTTTTTATTATAATAACTAAATCACCCTAGTTCCAAGGTGACCTCTTACTTTGGTAGCTATTTCTTTTTTTCAAATTAAAGGGACATTCCGGACAAAATTTAAATGCGCATAGATGAATTACATATTTGAATAGAAACATATTTGCAATATACTAATATTGGCAAAAATGCTTCTAGTAAAAGTTATCACTGTTTAGTGTTAGCATTTTTCTCTGCACGTGCATGTGAAGCATAGCTAGATATTCTTAGTGCATCAGCATTTTAAATACTGCAGCTGCTCAGAACAGCAGTGGGGCTTGTATCATGTCAGCAATTAACAAATTGAGTCATTACAAGATGGCACAAGCAGCTTAGGCTCTCTGAAAAGTGATGTGTTTAAAACGCTGGTGCATGGTGCATACTTAAATACACTTTTGAAACAGCTATAGCTTTTAATAGAAACAATTTCACTAATTCATGCATAATACAAAAATGCTTCTATCCAAAACTGAAATGCATCTATGTGGATTCAAATTTTGGCTGGAATGTCCCTTTAAGGCCATAACCTTATTCATGACCCATGCCCAGCTACCTGAAATAATGTACTGGCTGGTCTCAAGCCTGAATCCAGATGATCCTAGTTTGGTTCCAAAATGATTATTTTTGAAGGAGTAGAGAAATGTTCTTAGCTTGGGTCCACTGTTTTAAAAAAACAGAATTTATGCTTACCTGATAAATTTCTTTTTCTTACAGGTGTATTCAGTCCACGGATTCATCCTTACTTGTGGGATATTCTCAATCCCTACAGGAAGTGGCAAAGAGAGCACACAGCAAAGCTGTCCATATAGCTCCCCTCAGGTTCCGCCCCCCCAGTCATTCGACCGACGGTTAGGAAAAAAAGGAGAACCATAGGGTGCAGTGGTGACTGTAGTTATTGTAAATTAAATTTGAACCTGACTTAAATATCAGGGCGGGCCGTGGACTGAATACACCTGTAAGAAAAATAAATTTATCAGGTAAGCATAAATTCTGTTTTCTCTTACTTGGTGTATTCAGTCCACGGATTCATCCTTACTTGTGAGATACCAATACCAAAGCAATAGGACACGGATGAAGGGAGGGAACAAGTCAGGTAACCTAAACGGAAGGCACCACTGCTTGCAAAACCTTTCTCCCAAAAATAGCCTCCGCAGAAGCAAAAGTATCGAATTTATAAAATTTGGCGAATGTATGCAGTGAAGACCAAGTCGCTGCCTTACAAATCTGTTCAACAGAAGCCTCATTCTTGAAAGCCCATGTGGAAGCCACAGCTCTGGTGGAATGAGCTGTAATTCGTTCAGGAGGCTGCTTACCAGCAGTCTCATAAGCCAATCGGATGATGCTTTCCAGCCAAAATGAAAGAGAGGTAGCAGTCGCTTTCTGACCTCTCCTCTTACCAGAATACACAACAAACAAGGATGATGTTTGTCTGAAATCTTTAGTTGCTTTTAAATAGAACTTTAAAGCACGAACCACATCAAGATTGTGCAACAGTCGTTCCGTCTTAGAAACTGGATTAGGGCACAGAGAAGGAACAATGATTTCCTGGTTAATATTCCTATTAGAAACCACCTTTGGAAGGAAACCAGGTTTAGTACGCAAAACAACCTTATCTGCATGGAACACCAGATAGGGTGAATCACACTGCAAAACAGACAATTCTGAAACTCTTCGAGCAGAAGAAATAGCTACTAAAAACAAAACTTTCCAAGATAATAACTTGATATCTATGGAATGCAAAGGTTCAAACGGAACCCCTTGAAGAACTGAAAGAACTAAATTTAGACTCCATGGAGGAGCCACAGGTCTGTAGACAGGCTTGATTCTAACTAGGGCCTGTACAAACGCCTGAATGTCTGGGACAGCTGCCAGACGCTTGTGTAACAGAATAGACAGAGCAGATATCTGTCCTTTTAAGGAACTAGCTGACAAACCTTTCTCCAAACCCTCTTGGAGAAAAGACAATATCCTCGGAATCCTAACCTTACTCCACGAGTAACCCTTGGATTCACACCAACAAAGATATTTCCGCCATATTTTATGGTAAATTTTCCTGGTGACAGGCTTTCTGGCCTGTATCAGAGTATCTATAACTGAATCAGAGAAACCCCGCTTAGCTAGGATTAAGCGTTCAATCTCCAAGCAGTCAGTTGCAGAGAAACTAGATTGGGATGCTTGAAAGGACCTTGGATAAGAAGATCCTGCCTCAATGGCAGTTTCCATGGTGGGACCGATGACATGTCCACTAGGTCTGCATACCAAGTCCTGCGTGGCCACGCAGGCGCTATCAGAATTACCGAAGCCTTCTCCTGTTTGATTCTGGCTATTAGCCGAGGGAGAAGAGGAAACGGTGGAAAGACATACGCTAGACTGAATGACCAAGGCGCTATTAATGCATCTATCAATTCCGCCTTGGGATCCCTGGATCTGGATCCGTAAAGGGGAAGTTTGGTGTTCTGACGGGACGCCATCAGATCCAACTCTGGAATGCCCCAAAGCTGGGTCAGCTGAGCAAAAACCTCCGGGTGGAGTTCCCACTCCCCCGGATGGAAAGTCTGACGACTTAGAAAATCCGCCTCCCAGTTGTCTACCCCTGGGATGTGAATTGCAGATAGATGGCAGGAGTGATCCTCCGCCCATTTGATGATCTTGGTTACTTCCTTCATCGCTAGGGAACTCTTTGTTCCTCCCTGATGATTGATGTACGCCACAGTCGTGATGTTGTCCGACTGAAACCTGATGAATTTGGCCTCTGCTAGTTTAGGCCACGCCTGGAGCGTGTTGAATATCGCTCTCAGTTCCAAAATGTTTATCGGGAGAAGAGATTCTTCCCGAGACCATAGTCCCTGAGCCTTCAGGGAGTTCCAGACCGCACCCCAGCCTACCAGACTGGCATCGGTCGTGACAATGATCCACTCCGGTCTGCGGAAACTCATTCCCTGAGACAGGTGAACTTGAGACAACCACCAGAGAAGAGAGTCTCTGGTTTGTTGATCCATTTGGATTTGAGGAGACAAATCTGCGTAATCTCCATTCCACTGTTTGAGCATGCACAGCTGCAGTGGTCTGAGATGGATTCGGGCGAAAGGGACTACGTCCATTGCCGCAACCATTAAATCAATTACTTCCATGCACTGAGCCACGGAAGGCCGAGGAATGGAATGAAGAACTCGGCAAGTATTCAGCAGTTTTGACTTCCTGACCTCTGTCAGAAAGATTTTCATTTCTACCAAGTCTATTAGTGTTCCCAAGAAGGGAACCCTTGTGAGCGGGGACAGAGAACTCTTTTCTACGTTCACCTTCCACCCGTGAGACCTTAGAAAGGCCAGAACGATGTCCGTATGAGCCTTGGCTCTGTGAAAGGACGACGCCTGTATTAATATGTCGTCTAGGTAAGGTGCTACTGCAATGCCCCGCGGTCTTAAAACCGCTAGAAGGGACCCTAGCACCTTTGTGAAAATTCTGGGAGCGGTGGCCAACCCGAAAGGAAGGGCCACGAACTGGTAATGTTTGTCCAGAAAGGCGAACCTTAGGAACTGATGGTGATCTTTGTGGATAGGAATATGTAGGTACGCATCCTTTAGATCCACGGTAGTCATATATTGACCTTCCTGGATCATCGGCAAGATTGTCCGAATGGTTTCCATCTTGAAAGACGGAACTCTGAGGAATTTGTTTAGAATCTTTAGATCCAGGATTAGCCTGAAAGTTCCTTCCTTTTTGGGAACTACGAACAGGTTTGAGTAAAAGCCCAGTCCTTGTTCTGCAATTGGAACTGGGTGTATCACTCCCATGTTTAGTAGATCTTCTACACAGCGTAAGAACGCCTGTTTCTTTGTTTGGTCTGAAGACAAACGAGAAATGTGGAACCTTCCCCTTGGGGGAGAATCCTTGAATTCTAGAAGATACCCCTGAGCAACTATTTCCAATGCCCAGGGATCCGGAACGTCTCTTGCCCAAGCCTGAGCAAAGAGAGAAAGTCTACCCCCTACCAGATCCAATCCCGGATCGGGGGCTACCCCTTCATGCTGTCTTGGTAGCAGGAGCAGGCTTCTTGGCCTGTTTACCCTTATTCCAGCCCTGCAAGGGTTTCCAGGTTGCTTTGGGCTGTGAAGCGTTATCTTGTTTTGCGACAGCAGAGGTTGCGAAAGGAGCGAAAATTAGCCTTGTTTTTGGCCTTAAACGGCCTATCTTGTGGAAGGGCATGACCTTTGCCCCCAGTGATATCTGAAATAATTTCTTTCAGCTCAGGGCCGAAAAGGGTCTTCCCCTTGAAGGGAATATTTAACAGTTTTGTTTTGGATGACCAATCTGCCGACCATGATTTGAGCCAAAGCGCTCTTCGCGCCATGATGGCAAAACCTGAGTTTTTTCGCCGCTAGTTTAGCTAACTGTAGAGCGGCATCAGTGATAAAAGAATTAGCCAGCTTTAGAGCATGAATTCTATCCATGACCTCATCGTATGAAGTCTCCCTCTGGAGCGACTCCTCCAGGGCCTCGAAACAAAAAGCCGCTGTAGTAGTTACCGGAATAATGCAGGCAATTGGTTGAAGCAGAAAACCTTGCTAAACAAAAATTTTCTTCAGCAATCCTTCCAATTTTTTATCCATAGGATCTTTGAAAGCACAACTGTCCTCTATTGGTATAGTTGTACGCTTAGCCAGTGTTGAAACAGCCCCCTCTACCTTAGGGACCGTCTGCCACGCGTCCCGCCTAGGGTCGTTTATGGGGAACATTTTCTTAAAGATAGGTGGGGGAACAAAGGGTACACCTGGTCTCTCCCACTCCTTAGTCACAATATCCGCCACCCTCTTTGGGATCGGAAATGCCTCAGTGTATACAGGGACCTCTAAAAACCTGTCCATTTTACACAATTTTTCAGGGACCACCATGGGGTCACAATCAACCAGCGTAGCTAAAACCTCCTTAAGCAGGACGCGGAGGTGTTCCAGCTTAAATTTAAACGCTAAGGAATCTGACTCTGCCTGCTGAGAAACTTTTCCTGTGTCAGAAATTTCTCCCTCAGACAGTCCTTCCCTCTCCCTTTGCGTGTATTTAATTGTGTACTGTTCCGGAGGTGCTAGAAACTCACTCAGATGAATTTGTGCAGCGTTCCTGTCCCTCTTGTCAGTCCTGTGGTAACTACCAAGAGCTCATGCCATAAATGCTGATCTAACAGCAATTAGCATGATGTGGGCTCACTACCGGCGACTGAATAGTGGTTGCGGCCTGTTTAAGTTAAGAGCGGCGGAATTTTCAGTCGCCAGTGAATAGTAAGGTCACCGGTTTTAATATTTGCTTGCTCTCTGGGTATACTCCATCCATTAAGCCACCCTTGCAAGCTCTCTGGACAAAGTGTGTGGTCAGATCAGGTCCTTCTGTTTAGTATGGTCCCGGAGCTCTGATGTTAAGTAGCCATTTCCATCGGCTGTTGGCTCTGCCCCCCCCCCATTTTTATTTTTTAATAAAGATTAATATATTTAAATATAATATAATAAATTTGGGGCCAATTGGGGGTCTTTTACAAAATGAACCAGAGATCAGTGGAGGCTCCTCCATAGGGACAGTAGGGGCATTGTAGATGGCACAGTTAGGTTGCTAATTTTTTTTATTTTTTTTAGCAGGGGTAGTAATAATAATAATATAAAAAAGCTTATAATAAACAAAAAAAATGTGCCTTTGCAAAGTTCTCTCACACAACCAGGGTGTTTTGCAATCTGCCCTGTCTGAGAAATCTTTGCTCATGCTCCTTCTGTCCCTTTAGGTGATTTCTGACATCACCTGTCTCAATAGAGGATATCTAGGCATGTGGCGGGAGGTTTAGGATAGAGCAACAGTGCAGCATAATTATGACATGTAAGTAAACAGTGTGAGCAGAGGGAGCAGGCAGTGAAATGTTAGGGCCGTTTACCAACACCGCTGAATTGCTCGGCCGTAAACTGTCAGCTGACATGGCTGTTTTCACTGGCAGCAGCCTGGGACACTAATTGGGAATTTAAAAAGTATATTGTGGGGGACTTCCGGGCGGCGGCCATCTTACTGGTCGCACTGTCAGCTCCTTAAGCTTTCTCCACTAATTTTCATTTCTGCAAAGCAGTGCTAGTAAAATCCAACTTAAAACAGTGGAGAGACTTGTCTGACGGTGACGTAATTCGAGAAATAGGGTATAGGATTTTGACGCAGCTCCATAACCCTCAGCACCGGACTATTCATTTGAGGCCTTTCCCTATAACTGAAGCCTCAACCTGTCCCCATACCTAGCTGTGCCTTGAGTGCGCAGTCCTTGCTTTAAAGAGCACTTTATTCCCTAAGACACGTACTTAACCTACTCATTACGTGCAGCCAATTGTGGCAAGCAGCTATAAGTATACTTAGATAATTTATGGCAGGCAAGAAGCATTTACTGAAAATGGAGGACACCTACCTAATACAACTACAATCAATGCTACTTGAGCATTCCCAGAAGCTGGAGGAGAAATTTGCAGCACTCTTTTCCCCGGATCAACAGGAATCCGACAAAGTATGGCCAGCCTCGCTACAGAAGTTAGACACTTTGATTCCTGCCATAACTAGTCCTACGACCGACACAGGGGATTACCCGACAACATGGAAGGAAATTCCCCTTCAGACGGCTAAAGGATTGTTGATCCAATGTGTGGAATCAGTGAAGTCTCCTGAGCAGCTTAGTCCTAACTGCCCGATTGGCAAAATAAGTGAAGGGACTGAGACTAGTCTAGCAGAGATCCAGCTCCACGTTTCCCCATATCTTGAAGCCGGAGCTATAAAACCAAGTACCGCAGTGTTGCAGCAGCAGATAAATATCAGCTTCACTGACAGGATAAAGACCAACGGCTCAGCAGACAGAGGATCCAGACATATCCTTGAGAGTGTGCAGCCACTAATCCAAGATCAGCCCTCTTACCTTACTGCAGCGGCTACCTACTTCCACACAGAGCAGATGAAGTCTGTTGGCGAGGGTACTTTATTCGCTGTGAACGCAGATCTATCCTTGCAGCACTCTGAGGTCAGCGCGAGCTTAGCAAACAGTAAGCTATACTTTTCTATGCTCGGATCGGATAACAAGCCCATGGTGAAAAACCGGAGTTGGGTAAACAGATCCCCGACTTTTTAACTGGTGTCCTATACTTTACTCCGATGCGGTGGACATTACTACAAAAAGGAAAATCTTAGGTATATCTGAATGCCCTAGTCAGAATTCTTAAAATGTTTTCTTATGGATACCTCTTGTACGTATACGATGATGAAATTACAGCTATGCATTCTTAGATTAGCATTATTTATATTTTATGTTGGAGACCTTTAACTAAAACTTAAAGGGCTTCTTTTTTTTACGTGTTTACCTTGTTTTGGTGTTATTATGTACACATGTTTACCCATGCCTGGTGTAATTGCTAACCTAGAACACTGTTTAGCGCTTACTACTATATGATTACTGTGTAGGATAGTGTCCCTGTTACCAGTGGCCGGGGTGGCGTGGACCACCATTTATATAGTTTACAGAATGAGATGTAAAACTGCAGTTACTATCCTTACTCACATTTAGACTTATTATGCAACAGCCACGTGCAGACAGTGAAAATATTAGCTTTTAGATTACCAGTGCAGCTTTTTCCCCAGATGAAATGTATTACTATAAATGTCAACTTACTAATGCTCATATCTAATCAATTCTGTTTTGACTGTCTGGTGTATACTCCTCAGAAGCTCTCCACTATTTTGCGGAGAAGCCCTAGACTTATTCATAGCTCTAATATCTTGCGGCTAGATTACAAGTTCTGCGTTAGCTTTAAAAAGCAGCGTTAAGGGGTCCTAACGCTGCTTTTTATCTAACGCTGGTATTACAAGTTTGGCAGGTAGAGGCTCACCGCTCACTTTTCTTCCGCGAATTTTTCATAACGCAAATCCCCTTACGTCAATTGCGTATCCTATATTTTTAATGGGATTTGGCTAACGCTGGTATTACAAGTCTCTGAGAAAGTGAGCGGTAGAGCCTCTACCTCCAAGACTCCTACCGCATTTAAAAGTCAGTAGTTAAAAGTTTCATGGGCTAAAGCCGGAACATAAAGCTCTTAACTACAGTGCTACAAAGTACACTAACACCCATAAACTACCTATGAACCCCTAAACCGAGGCCCCCCCCACATCGCAAACACTATAATAAAATTATTTAACCCCTAATCTGCCAACCGGACACCGCCGCCACCTACATTATACCTATGAACCCCTAATCTGCTGCCCCTAACATCGCCGACACCTACATTATAGTTATTAACCCTAATCTGCCCCCCCCAACGTCGCCGCCACCTACCTACACTTATTAACCCCTAATCTGCCGACCGGACATCGCCACCACTATAATAAATGTATTAACCCCTAAACCGCCGCACTCGCGCCTCGCAAACACTATAGGAAATTTTATTAACCCCTAATCTGCCCCCCCCCCCCAACGTCGCCGCCACCTACCTACAATTATTAACCCCTAATCTCCCGCACCCAACGTCGCCGCAACTATAATAAAGTTATTAACCCCTAAACCTAACACCCCCCTAAGTTAAATATAATTTAAATAAATCTAAATAAAATTACTATAATTAAATAAATTAATCATATTTAAAACTAAATACTTACCTGTAAAAAAAAAAACTAATATAGCTACAATATAACTAATAGTTACATTGTAGCTATTTTAGGATTTATATTTATTTTACAGGCAACTTTGTATTTATTTTAACTAGGTACAATAGCTATTAAATAGTTAATAACTATTTAATAGCTACCTAGTTAAAATAATTACAAAATTACCTGTAAAATAAATCCTAACCTAAGTTACAAATACACCTAACACTACACTATCAGTAAATTAATTAAATAAATTAACTACAATTATCTAAAATAAAATACAATTAAATAAACTAAACTATATTACAAAAACAAACAAACACTAAATTACAAAAAATAAAAAAATATTACAAGAAGTTTAATCTAATTATACCTAATCTAAGCCCCCTAATAAAATAAAAAAGCCCCCCAAAATAATAAAATTTCCTATCCTAAACTAAATTACAAAGTAATCAGCTCTTTTACCAGCCCTTAAAAGGGCTTTTTGCGGGGCATTGCCCCAAAGTAATCAGCTCTTTTACCTGTAAAAAAAAACAAATACAATACCCCCCCAACATTAAAACCCACCACCCACACACCCCTACTCTAAAACCCACCCGATCCCCCCTTAAATAAACCTAACACTACCCCATTGAAGATCACCCTACCTTGAGCCGTGTTCACCCAGCCGGGCACCGATGGGCCAGAAGAGGACATCCGGACCAGCAGAAGTCTTCATCCGATCGGGGCAGAAGAGGTCCTCCATCCAGCAGAAGTCTTCATCCAAGCGGCATCTTCTATCTTCAATCAATCGGAGCAGAGCAGGTCCATCTTCTATACAGCCGACGCGGAGCCATCCTCTTCTTCCGATGTCCTAAGGAAGTATGACGGTTCCTTTAAATGACGTCATCCAAGATGGCGTCCCTCGAATTCCGATTGGCTGATAGGATTCTATCAGCCAATCGGAATTAAGGTAGGAAAATTCCGATTGGCTGATGTAATCAGCCAATCAGATTGAAGTTCAATCCGATTGGCTGATTGGATCAGCCAATAGAATGCGAGGTCAATTCTATTGGCTAATCCAATCAGCCAATCGGATTGAACTTCAATCCGATTGGCTGATTAAATCAACCAGTAGGAATTTTCCTACCTTAATTCCGATTGGCTGATAGAATCCTATCAGCCAATCGGAATTCGAGGGACGCCATCTTGGATGACGTCATTTAAAGGAACCATCATTCTTCGTTAGGACATCGGAAGAAGAGGATGGCTCCGCGTCGGCTGTATAGAAGATGGACCCGCT
Organism: Bombina bombina; assembly: GCF_027579735.1. Taxonomy (NCBI): domain Eukaryota; kingdom Metazoa; phylum Chordata; class Amphibia; order Anura; family Bombinatoridae; genus Bombina; species Bombina bombina. The sequence continues at coordinate 58,650,433 of NC_069510.1, forward strand.
CCGCTCCGATTGATTGAAGATAGAAGATGCCGCTTGGATGAAGACTTCTGCTGGATGGAGGACCTCTTCTGCCCCGATCGGATGAAGACTTCTGCAGGTCCGGATGTCCTCTTCTGGCCCATCGGTGCCCGGATGGGTGAACACGGCTCAAGGTAGGGTGATCTTCAATGGGGTAGTGTTAGGTTTATTTAAGGGGGGATCGGGTGGGTTTTAGAGTAGGGGTGTGTGGGTGGTGGGTTGTAATGTTGGGGGGGGGTATTGCATTTGTTTTTTTTACAGGTAAAAGAGCTGATTACTTTGTAATTTAGTTTAGGATAGGGAATTTTATTATTTTGGGGGGCTTTTTTATTTTATCAGGGGGCTTAGATTAGGTGTAATTAGATTAAACTTCTTGTAATATTTTTTTATTTTTTGTAATTTAGTGTTTGTTTTTTTTGTAATATAGTTTAGTTTATTTAATTGTATTTTATTTTAGATAATTGTAGTTAATTTATTTAATTAATTTATTGGTAGTGTAGTGTTAGGTGTATTTGTAACTTAGGTTAGGATTCATTTTACAGGTAATTTGTAATTATTTTAACTAGGTAGCTATTAAATAGTTATTAACTATTTAATAGCTATTGTACCTAGTTAAAATAAATACAAAGTTGCCTGTAAAATAAATATAAATCCTAAAATAGCTACAATGTAACTATTAGTTATATTGTAGCTATATTAGGGTTTATTTTATAGGTAAGTATTTAGTTTTAAATAGGATTCATTTATTTAATTATAGTAATTTTATTTAGATCTATTTAAATTATATTTAACTTAGGGGGGTGTTAGGGTTAGACTTAGGTTTAGGGGTTAATAACTTTATTATAGTAGCGGCGACGTTGGGTGCGGGAGATTAGGGGTTAATAATTGTAGGTAGGTGGCGGCGATGTGGGGGGGGCAGATTAGGGGTTAATAAAATTTACTATAGTGTTTGCGAGGCGCGAGTGCGGTGGTTTAGGGGTTAATACATTTATTATGGTGGCAGCAATGTCCAGTCGGCAGATTAGGGGTTAATAAGTGTAGTTAGGTGGCGGCGACGTTGGGGGCGGCAGAATAGGGGTTAATAAATATAATGTAGGGTTCGGCGATGTTAGGGGCAGTAGAGTAGGGGTTCATAGGGATAATGTAGGTGGCGGCGGTGTCCGGAGCGGCAGATTAGGGGTTAATAATATAATGTAGGAGTCGGCGATGTCGGGGGCAGCGGATTAGGGGTTAATAAGTGTAAGATTAGGGGTGTTTAGACTCGGGGTTCATGTTAAGGTGTTCGGTGCAGACATAACTTTTATTTCCCCATAGGAAATAATGGGGCTGCGTTAGAAGCTGGACGCTGCTTTTTTGCAGGTGTTAGGTTTTTTTCCAGCCAGCTCAGCCCCATTGTTTCCTATGGGGAAATCGTGCACAAGCACGTTTTAGCCAGCTTACCGCTGACTTAAGCAACACTGGTATTACAGTGAGAAGTGGAGCTAAATTTGCTCAAAGCTCACTTTTCTGAGGCTAACGCAGCCATTCAGAAAACTTGTAATACCAGCGTTGGCTTAAGTGAGCGCTGGAAAAAAAAGGCTTGTTAGCCCCGCAGGTCTTTACCGACAAAACTTGTAATCTTCTAGGCGATAGTTTGTTATCCCCTAGCTCCTGTATTTTATGAAGCAGATCACATTTGCTCACTTTTCTCCTCTCACTTACAAAGCCGAGATAGGATTCTATATTAAGCCTTATATAATGTCATCTCACAATACAAATTACTAGAGGTGTTTCATTTTATTTACCAGCTGAAATTAGAGCTTTCTTTATCTATTTATTTAAATCTCATTGCCCTGACAATACTAAATAATTATTGGAAGACCCAAAAGTGGCCACCTTTAATGCTAGGTTTCCTCTTCCTATCTATCTAAGAATAGCTTGGTCCAAGAGTGGCCTTAAATATAATTAGAGGAATTTACAACAAGCAAAATAAAAATAAAACCTGAGGTCTAGACATTGAGATCCATAAGTGGTCTCATCCAGTTAAGGTAACCCTCTGTTATTGTCATTTAACACATATAGTATAAGGCCCAAGAGCGGCCTCATGGAAAAATAAGAAGGTTTACAATTTGTATTGGCATGCTGTTGAACTGTTCTTACTCTCTTTTCTCTTACAGCATTTGTTTATACTATCAGCCCTATGCTATGAAAATAGCAGACACTGTTTATTGCATAAACAATTCTAACGTAACTAATATGATGTACCATTGTTACGAGCAAAATTGAAATGTAATTGTACAATGCTGTAGTACTCTGTTCGCCAAAACTTTACCCCAATAAAAAAAATATTTAAAAAAATAAATAAAAATGTTTATTGTGGATATGAGCACCGTTCCCTCTAAGACACCTCTTTTAAACAGATGACTTGTAAATGTGCACACAGGACAAGAATATACTTTTTTTTTTTATTGTGCAGTGAGAGCACTTTTATTGTGCAGTTGATATTTAAACATGAGGATGTACTTTTCTGCACTTCAGTCTATTGTTTTGTGACTGAGTGGCTTACAGCACAAGGATGTCAGTCTCAAAGCTCCTAGGTATAGGGTTGCCACCTGTGCTCCAAAAAAATACTGGATGACCTATAGGTGACTGGATACGGGACGTAGCTGGGTTCACAAAATGTCCCCACAAAAATCAACCTTAGGCCCCACCCTTGATCCCACCACATATATTTTTCACAACTAGGCAGTCATTTTATCCCCTTGGTTGCCAGTAACACATGTACGTAGTAGTGATGTGACCCACTTGGCTGCCAGAAGTAAACACTCAGCAATGATTGAACAGCCCCCCCATGGTTGCCTGTAACGCATATAACAGAAAATGCACAGTGTAACTTCTTTTTGAGCTATATTTCTAATGCATAAATGCCTAGAAGGCCTTTTATATTTAGCTGACAGGGGTCTTCAAGTTTCCCTTATTTTTGTACAGATTGTACTGGGCAACCTGCTAAAATACAGGACCACCCTTTTGTATGGTTAAGATCAACTATAATTAATGTAAAATTGATACAAACATAAAGGCTTCTAAATGTGGGGAGTCTACTATTAAATAATGAGAGACCTAGCACCTGTAGTTTCTTAGCTACACTGCACAATTACATATGCTAATTAGTATGGCTGGTACCCCAAAAGGTAATCACATGACATGATCCTGAGGCTCAGCCATAGCTCCGTTAGATATTACCAGACCAAAGCAGTTCATATCATTTTAATAATCTATTGCCCACATATAGGCACTGGAAACGTAGGATTTATAAATGGGAGTTTTGTTAGAACTTAAAGGGACAGTAAACACCTTATAATTACAAGACATTTCTGTTACCGTCCTACAGAATAACGTATCAGCCAAGTGTAAAGAAAATAAAATCCTGTTTACTGCAATGGGTTTTCAATAGAAAAACCTCACCCAACACTTGCTTTATTTGGGGGAGCCAAATAAGTTTGAGCCGGCAGACAACAAGGCTAAACACTGTCATTAAGTTGGTATAAATTTAATTGTTTTGCAGTTGTTATCTATTAAAGTCAATTAGAAAAAAAATTGATGCAGAATTAGCTCTGAAAAGTCAGCAGGATGCAGTTCCAAATCAATGTACAATTTTCAGAGCTAAATTACATGAAAAGGGGGCAAAAAAATAATGAGTATATTACAAATTTGTTTTATTATGCATAATTAAACATATTATGTTAAAGCTACACTAATAACATAGTTAAAGGCTAAACTGAAAGTCATGGTATAATGTGATGCCTGGTTGTCAAAGTGACAGCCTTAGGGGAGTGGCTTATGTGATGCAGCAGTTAAGTCACAAAACCAACTGACAACACAAACCACCTCCCTCATAACTGCCACTCACTTTACTAGAGTTGCCAGACTGATCCTGTTTAGCTTCAGTAATCACTGACATGTAAATATTAGTTATCTAATATCTTTATTTCACAGCCAGCACATCACAGTACAGCTAGTTCTTTACAACCACAGCTCTGTATACGTGCTGGTATGAAGAACAGTGACTACCTTCAACACAATGCAAAAGGCATCCGGTGGGAGCTGCAGGTATGAACACCAATTACTACAGGTAGTATTACTATGATCACCCTAACTGAGTAACTGAATAATACTACAGGTAGCCCTCAGTTTACGCCGGGGTTAGGTTCCAGAAGGAATGGTTGTAAATCGAAACAGTTGTAAATTGAAACCCAGTTTATAATGTAAGTCAATGGGAAGTGAGGGAGATAGGTTCCAGGCCCCTCTCAAAATTGTCATAAGTAACATCTAATACATTATTTTTAAAGCTTTGAAATGAAGACTTTAAATGCTAAACAGCATTATAAACCTAATAAAATAATCACACAGCACAGACTTTACTTGCATTTTTCTGCAAACAGTTCTTTCTATGCATTCCAATCTGGACTGATTTATATTTGTTCCTTTGAAATCTGCTTGATAGCTCAGGTCTGGTTAAACTGATTAATTTCAGCTTACTTGGCTTTGCTGCAACACAAGCGGACAGCTCCACCTACTGGCTATTTTAATAAATGCACTGCTTCTCAATGCTTTTCAATAGCAGTCACATGACTGGAAAAAAAGGTTGTTATTCTGAAACGGTGTAAATTGAACCGTTGTAAAACGAGGGCCACCTGTAATCCACATTTATATACATTGTAAAATAATACCGATAAATGACAGAAGTAATATCTTAAACTTTGTAGGTTCCTATGGGCACCAGTACTCTGAGACAAAACATAGCATACATACTTTAATGATCAATATTATCTGCGTGTGGGAGTGCGCAGGGGCGCAATCTGCTCATATGAACATATAGGTATAAGTATAAAAGATGTGGTGGGAGAGGGAAAATGATAATGAAAAAGGGATCTGGGTCTGCGAGGGGGTAGAGAATTGAGGGTGGGAGCAGCTACACTACAGAAAAATATTTATTTATATAAAAAATGGGCCAATTCATTCAAAGGTGGGTACTGGCAGACAGCTGCCAGTACCCAAAATGGCAGCAAATAGTGAGCGGGGGGAGGGTTATAAAGCTGTTTGGGGGGGCTCAGGGAGGTTGGGTGGTAAGGGGGGATCCTACACTGCAGAAAATATATAATACAAAAAACCCCCACAAACTTTTAATTTTTATACTGGCAGATATTCTGCCAGTACTAAAGATGGCAGTGACAATAGTGAGGTGGGGGAGGGAAAAGAGCTGTTTGAGAGTAGTCAGGGAGGGATCAGGGGGTGGGATGTGACAGATGGGAGGCTTATCTCTACACTAAAGCTAAAATTAATAACCCTTCAAGCTCCCTACAAGCTACCTTTTTAACCCCGTCACTGCTGGGCATAATACAAGTGTGGTGCGCAGAGGCATTTGTGCCATAATTGCACAAGTTGTTTGTAAATAATTTCAGTGAGAAACCTAAAGTTTGTGAAAAAGTTAGTAAAAAAAAAGTGAACATTTTTTTTTTATTTGATCCCATTTGGCGGTGAAATGGTGGCATGAAGTATACCAAAATGTGCCTATATCAATACTTTGGGTTATCTACTAAAAAAAATATATATATACATGTAAATGGTTGTTCAGGGATTACTGACAGATATCAGTGTTAAAATTTAACTTATGCAAAGTTTGAAAAGAAAATGGTTTGGAAATAGCGAAAGTGCTAGTTGTACTTAGTGTAAAGATAGCAAGAGAACGAAGAAAACATGATAATAGGAGTAAATTAGAAAGTTGCTTAAAACTGCATGCTCTATCTGAATCAAGAAAGAAAAAAAAATGGGGTTCAGTGTCCCTTTAAGGAGTTAAAAAGATGTTTTCTGTGGCTGATTCAGTGCAAGATCTGTTACACACTTTTCCTAGAGTAGAGGGCGCTATATCTACCTTAGCCAAGAGAACTACTATTCCTCTTGAGGACAGTTCCTCTTTTAGAGACCCTATGGATAAGAAACTGGAAGGTTATTTAAGAAAGATGTTTCTTCATCAGGGTTTGCACTGGCAACCAGTTGCTAGCATTGCAACAGATGCTGGTGCAGCCTCTTATTTGGTGTGACTCATTGTCTGATCTAATTTCAGAGGAGATCCAGGATAGAATGAAGGCTCTAAAGCTGGCTAATACTTTTGTTTGTGATGCCAGTATGCAAGTTGTTAGACTGGGAGCCAAGATTTCTAGTTTTGCGATACGCCCACAGAGTCCTTTGGTTAAAGTCCTGGTCTTCGGATGTGACTTCCAAATCCAAGATTCTGTCTCTTCCACGGTTACTGGTGGAAAGGGAGGTTTTTTACCACAGGATAAGAAGAATAGACCCAAAGGTCGTCAGATCTTTCTTGTCTTTTAAATCTGAGCAAGCCAAGAATTCTTGGAGAGCTAGCCAGCCCTGGAACAAGGGTAAGCAATCCAGAAAGCTTTCCGCTGATGCTAAGTCAGCATGAAGGTGCACCCCTGATCCAGTTCCAGATCAGGTAGGGGGCAGGCTTTTCTTCTTTCATTCGCGACGTTCCAGATCCTTGGGCAGTGGATGTAATCTCCCAGGGATACAGGATAGGAATCAAGTTTTGTTCCCCCAGGAACAAATTCCTATTATCAATATTATCTGTAAAGCAGGTAAAGAGAGAGGCCTTCTTAAACTGCGTAAGGGATTTGCCTCTCTGGGAGTGATTATCCCAGTTCCTCTAGCAGAACAGGGTCAGGGTTTTTATTCAAATCTTTTTGTGGTTCCTAAAAAGGAGGGAACTTTTCGACCCATTCTAGACCTCAAGTCTCTCAACAATTTTCTCAAGGTCCTGTCCTTCAAAATGGAAACTATTCATTCTATTCTCACTCTAGTAGGAGGGTCAGTTTATGACCACCATAGACCTAAACGATGCGTATCTTCATGTGCCTATCCACAGGGAACATTTCAAGTTCCTGGGGTTCGCTTTTTTGTATCATCATTTTCAATTTGTAGCCTGCCTTTCGGCCTCGTCACTGCTCCTCAAATCTTTACGAAGGTTCTAGGGGCTCTTTTGGCTGTGGCCAGATCTCAAGGGATTGCGGTGGCTCCTTACCTGGATGACATCTTGGTCCAGGTGCCATCTTTTCAGTTAACAAGATCACATACAGATTCTCTGTTAGCTATTCTCTGCTCTCGCGGGTGAAAGGTGAATCTAGGGAAAAGTTCCTTGGTGCCAAGTATCTATGAAGATTTTTTTGACGGAAGTCAGAAGAATCAAGCTTCTGGAGACCTGTCGTTCTCTTCAGTCCTCTGTTCGTCCATCAATGGCAGTATGCATGGAAGTAATTGATCTCAAGGAAGCATCCATGAACATTATTCCATTTGCTCGCTTCCATCTGAGACCTCTACAGTTATGTATGCTCAATCAGTGGAACGGAGACCATTCTGATCTCTCTCAGAAGATAGTTTTAGACTCTCTGACAAGGATTTCTCTGTCTTGGTGGATCTCCCAAGACCATTTAGGTTAGGCTGGGGAGCAGTTTGGGGGTCCCTAAGAGCTCAGGAACTATGGACTCAGGAGGAGTTTACCCTCCCTATAAATATCCTAGAACTGAGAGCAATTCGCAATGCTCTAACAGCTTGGCCTTAACTGGGTTTAGTCCGGTTTATCAGATTTCAATCGGATAACGTCACTTCTGTGGCGTATATCAACCACAAAGGAGGAACTCGGAGCTTGTAAGCTATGAAGGAGGTTACTTGCATTCTTCACAATTGTTATCTCTCTGCCAATCATATCCCAGGGGTGGACAACTGGGAAGTGGATTATCTAAGCAGGCAGACGTTTCATCCAGGGGAATGGGCTCTCCATCCGGAAGTTTTCTAGATGTTAACCCTCAAATGGGGAGTTCCGGAGCTGAATCTGATGGCATCTCGTCTAAACGCCAAGCTTCCAAAATATGGAGCAAGATCAAGAGATCCCCAAGCAGCTCTGGTAGACGCCGTTTTAGTGCCATGGGATTTCGGTCTAATTAATCTGTTTCCTCTGGTTGCCCTTCTTCCTTGGGTGGTATCTCGTATCAAACAGGAGCAGGCTCCGCTGATTCTCATAGCTCCAGCGTGGCCTCGCAGAACTTGGTTTGCGGACCTAGTGAAGATGTCATTTCCCCCATGGAAATTACCTCTGAGGAAGGATCTTCTTCTTCAGGGTCCCTTTCTCCATCCGAGGTTAGTCTCTCTGAAGCTAACTGCTTGGAGATTGAAAGCTTAGTCTTGTCCAGACAAGGTTTTTCTGGGAAGGTTATTAAGACTATGATTCAGGCTTGTACACCTGTTACTCGCAAGATTTATTATAACGTATGGCGTAAATACCTTCATTGGTGTGGTTCTAGGGGTTTTTCTTGGAGTCAGGTGAGAATTCCCTGCATTCTGTCCTTTCTTCAGGAGGGCCTGGAGAAGGGTTTATCAGTCAGTACCCTAAAGGGTCAGATTTCGGCTATGTCGATTCTTCTGCAAAAGCGTCTGGCAATTTTGCCAGATGTTCAATCTTTTGTCCAGGATTTGGTTAGAATCAGGCCTGTGTTTAGGAAAATTGCTCCTCCTTGGAGTCTTAATCTGGTTCTTAAAGTTCTGCAGCAGGCTCCATTTGAGCCTATGCATTCTGTTGATATGAAGTTATTATCCTAGAAGGTTTTGTTTCTACTAGACATGTACGTTTCGTTTTGGTCGATTCAGAGATTCGAATGCATCCGAATTACCGAATCGGCACCATAACTAAAATCCCGAAAAATTCAGAAAATGAATAAATCAGTTTCCGACTTTTCAGATCCATTATTCATATTAAGAATTTTCCATTGTTCTAATCTAAACCCCATTTCCCCGACATCCCCGACACTAACTAAATCACTAAATAAAGCTATTAACCCTAAACCGCTGTTCCCCGACACCAACTACATCACTAAATAAACCTATTAACCCCTAAACTGCAGTTCCCCGACACTAACTAAACCTATTAACCCCTAAACCGCCGTTCCCAAACACCACTGACACTAACTAAACTTATTAACCCCTAAACCGCCGTTCCCAAACATCGCCGACACTAACTAAACCTATTAACCCCTAAACCTATTAACCCCTAAACCTGCATATATTTCACACCAGTCTGGGATGTGCATTGCACTGGATGTGCATTGCTATAACAACATATGTTCACATTTTCAAAGTGAACATATTATAAGTGAGGCTTTAGCAATAGAATTATACAAGAACTGCACTCACTACTCAGCACAGTGCTGCTTATTAAGACAACACGCTGCCTATTGACATCTGCTGAAGAATTGCACACTACATAAAGCTAACCCTATTCTCTCTCCTCTGCTTTCAGGTACGTGAATAGAGACCCTGTCAATCTGCATACTATTCACTGCTCTCTGGTGTTTTTTACTCTCCTGTAACTCTCTTCTGGTACGTGAATAGAGACCCTGTCAATCTGCGTACTATTCACAGCTCTCTGGTGTTTTTTACTCTCCTGTAACTCTCTTCTGGTACGTGAATAGAGACCCTGTCAATCTGCATACTATTCACTGCTCTCTGGTGTTTTTTATTCTCCTGTAACTCTCTTCTGGTACGTGAATAGAGACCCTGTCAATCTGCATACTATTCACTGCTCTCTGGTGTTTTCTACTCTCCTGTAACTCTGTTCTGGTACGTGAATAGAGACCCTGTCAATCTGCATACTATTCACTGCTCTCTGGTGTTTTTTACTCTCCTGTAACTCTCTTCTGGTACGTGAATAGAGACCCTGTCAATCTGCATACTATTCACTGCTCTCTGGTGTTTTTTACTCTCCTGTAACTCTCATCTGGTACGTGAATAGAGACCCTGTCAATCTGCATACTATTCACTGCTCTCTTGTGTTTTTTACTCTCCTGTAACTCTCTTCTGGTACGTGAATAGAGACCCTGTCAATCTGCATACTATTCACTGCTCTCTGGTGTTTTTTACTCTCCTGTAACTCTCTTCTGGTACGTGAATAGAGACCCTGTCAATCTGCATACTATTCACTGCTCTCTGGTGTTTTTTACTCTCCTGTAACTCTCTTCTGGTACGTGAATAGAGACCCTGTCAATCTGCATACTATTCACTGCTCTCTGGTGTTTTTTACTCTCCTGTAACTCTCTTCTGGTACGTGAATAGAGAACCTGTCAATCTGCATTATATTCACTACTCTCTGGTGTTTTTTACTCTCCTGTAACTCTCTTCTGGTATGTGAATATTTACATAGAGAAAATGTTTTTATTTAGTCCTACATCTGTTGTAATGTTATCCAATTTCTTATTTCTAATGTTCATTTAATTGCCATGTGATGCTCAATCCTTATCAATACTTGCTATTATTCTGAAATTTATAGCTGTCTTATTCCATAGTTTTAACCTCCCCCAAATTTTATTGTCTGTTTACTTAACATCTCACCCTGACCAGACCAGAATCTAACTTTCCAATTGTCTTTGATTAGCAATCAACTAAATTTAGTGGACTCAGCTGACTGCCCTCCCTGCATATACTTCACCCCAGTCTGGAATGTGCATTGCACTGGATGTGCATTGCTATAACAACATATGTTCACATTTTCAAAGTGAACATTTTATAAGTGAGGCTTTAGCAATAGAATTATACAAGAATTGAACAAGGATTGGGCAAGGGGCAAGAAAAAGGCAGGTACTTTTGTGATATTAATGTTTGATATACCTTACTGTTTTCTTATGCAATTGCTACTGTAATACTGTGCCTTATGTGTTTAACTGGCTCCCTCTTTGTTATAAATGCCTAATATCTTCTTATTCATTTTTGCTGCCTTTTGTCTCTATAACAAACTACATTATTCAATTACTCCTTCTCCCTCTCCACCTGCACTGTTCATTAGCCCATCTCTCTTAAACTCACCTTACTTTTGTACTCAAGAACTCTACCTATTCCTAAACACTCTCTCTCCCCCCTGCACCTTGTCTCAAAAGCAGTCTCATTACTGCAAATCTGTATCTCATCTCATGTCACTCTCCCTGTTGCTTTTACTAACTGCTGGTGACATCTCCCCTAATCCTGGTCCCCAGCAACTGCCTAGCCGTGCACATCCATGTGTACCGTCCCACAGACTCAAAAAAACAAAACTCTGACAACCTTACTCACATTCCTCTTGCATCAAAAACCACTTCCCCTTTCACTTGTGCACTCTGGAACTCTCGCTCTGTTTGCAACAAACTCACTTCTATACATGACCTCTTTATCTCCCACTCCCTCAACCTTCTGGCCCTAACAGAAACCTGGCTCTCTCCCCTTGACACAGCATCCACTGCTGCTCTGTCACATGGGAGTCTCCACTTCAGCCACACTCCTAGGTCTGGTAATAGAGGTGGTGTAGGTATTTTACTTTCCTCTCGTTGCACCTTTCAACAAATACATCCCATCTCTTCCCTCATATTTTCCTCATTTGAAACCCACATGATTCGCATATTCTCTCCTCTTTCTATACGTGTTGCAGTCATATACCGATCCCCTGGCTCCTCAACTCAATTTCTAGATCACTTGGCTGTCTGGCTACCTTATTTCCATTCCTCAGACACCCCTTCCCTCATTCTTGGTGACTTCAACATCCCTCTTGACAATCCCACTACCTCCTCTGCAAAACAACTTCTGCAACTCACTTCCTCTTTCGGTTTGTCACAATGGACTGATTCTCCCACTCACAAAGATGGTCACTCCCTTGACCTGATCTTTAGCTATCGATGCACTCTCTCAAACTTCACAAACTCACCCTTTCCTCTTTCTGACCACCATCTCCTTACTTGCAACATATCATCCCTCCCTACAACTCTCCCTCCTTCTGCTCCTCACACCAAACTTCACAGAAGCATTATGTCATTAGATCAACAACAGCTTTCTAATTCCCTCAAACCTCTCCTCTCATCCTACTCCTCCTTTTCCTGCCCTGACCAATCTATCTGCCACTATAACTCCACCCTTACCTACGTCCTTGACAATCTCGCCCCTCTTACCATAGCTCGGAAATCAAACACTCATCCTCAGCCCTGGCATACTCATCTGACACGATACCTACGCAGATGTTCCCGTACTGCTGAGCGGCACTAGAGAACATATAGGAATTCAGCTGATTTTCAACATTACAAATTTATCTTGAACTCCTACTATTCTGCCCTTAATTTCCATAAGCAACATTACTTCTCTACTCTTATCTCTAATCTTTCTTCAAACCCAAAACGTTTGTTCTCCACTTTCAATACCCTTCTCCGCCCTCCCCCACTTCCTAATACAACTTCTCTGTCAGCTCAAAACTTTGCCAGCCACTTTAATAACAAAATCGACTCCATCAGAAATGAAATCAGCTCTCAACTTAATTCCTTTCTCTCACCCCCTCAAATGCTCTCATTCAACCACAACCCACATAACCTTAAACTTAGCTCATTCTCCCCTGTCACTGAGGAAGATGTCTCTGCACTTATACTGCGCTCTCACCTCACTACCTGTCCCCTTGACCCTATCCCCTCACAGCTACTCCCCTCCCTCTCTGCTACCCTCACCCCTATACTCACACACACTTTAAGCCTCTCCCTCAGCACCGGTATATTTCCCTTATTGCTGAAACATGCACTGGTCACACCCATCCTCAAAAAATCTTCCCTTGATCCTACCTCCCCATCCAACTACCGCCCTATTTCCCTCCTCCCTCTTGCATCAAAGCTTCTCGAAAAACTGGTTTATGCACGCCTATCCCATTTCCTTACATTAAACTCCCTCCTTGACCCACTGCAATCTGGATTTCGTCCCCATCACTCCACAGAGAAATCAATTTTTAAGGTTACCAACGACCTACATACAGCAAAATCAAAAGGCCACTTCTCTCTGCTTATCCTCCTTGATCTGTCCGCAGCCTTTGACACTGTTGACCACCCTCTTTTGATTCAAACCCTCCAATCCTTCGGTATCTGTGACACAGCCCTCTCGTGGCTCTCTTCCTACCTGTCAAACCGTACCTTTACAGTAGCCTTCTCTGGGGCCTCCGCTGCCCCGTCACCACTTTCTGTCGGAGTACCGCAAGGCTCTGTCCTCGGTCCCCTTCTCTTCTCAATCTACACATCATCACTAGGTTCCCTAATAAAGTCCCACGGTTTACAATATCATTTGTATGCCGATGACACCCAAATCTACTTCTCTGCACCAGACCTATCTCCTTCCTTGCTAACCCGTGTCACTAACTGTCTTTCTCACATCTCTAACTGGATGTCCTCTCACTACCTCAAGCTAAATCTCTCCAAAACTGAGCTCCTTATATTCCCCCCTTCCTCAAAACTCTCCACCCCCAATCTCTCTATAACTGTCGACAACTCCATCATTACCCCTACCCCGCACGCCCGATGTCTCGGGGGTCACATTTGACTCAGATCTTTCTTTCACTCCTCACATTCAGTCCTTGGCTAAAGCCTGCCGCTTCCACCTTAAAAACATCTCTAAAATTAGACACTTCTTTACACAAGACACAACTAAGATTTTAATCCACTCTCTCATTCTTTCCCGCCTTGATTACTGCAACTCTGTCCTCTCTGGTCTCCCCACCTGCCGCCTAGCTCCTTTACAATCCATAATGAATGCCTCTGCCAGACTCATCGTCCTTACACGTCGATCTACATCTGCTGTACCTTTCTGCCAATCCCTTCACTGGCTTCCTCTTGCCTCTAGGATCAAACACAAATTTCTCATTCTGACATACAAAGCCCTCAACTGCACTGCTCCCCCCTACATCTCAGACCTTGTCTCCAGATACTCTCCCTCCCGTCCCCTTTGCTCTGCTCATGACCTCCTACTCTCCTCCTCTCTTGTCACCTCATCACACTCCCGTTTACAGGACTTCTCCAGACTGGCTCCCATCTTGTGGAACTCTCTGCCTCGCTCCATAAGACTCTCTTCTAGTTTTAAAAGATTTAAGTGCTCCCTAAAGACTCTACTGTTCAGGGATGCATACAACCTACACTAACCTTTCCTAATACCAGTTCCTCTCCTCCATTGCTATCCCCTGAACCCCCTTAGCATGTAAGCCTAAGAGTCCAGCTATTTGTAGATCACCTTCTTAAGAGCTGACTACAACAGTGCAACTCTTGGCAGGGCCCTCTACCCATTTGATCCCTATAATTGTTTTGTTGTACTCCCCCTTTGTTTATAGCGCTGCGGAATCTGTTGGCGCTCTACAAATAACCGATAATAATAATAATAAACCGCAGTTCCCCGACACTAACTAAACCTATTAACCCCTAAACCGCCATTCCCAAACATCGCTGACACTAACTAAACCTATTAACCCCTAAACCACCATTCCCAAACATCGCCGACACTAACTAAACCTATTAACCCCTAAGCCGCTGTTCCCAAACATCGTCAACACTAACTAAACCTATTAACCCCTAAACCGCAGTACCCCGACACTAACTAAACCTATTAACCCCTAAACCGCCATTCCCAAACATCGCTGACACTAACTAAACCTATTAACCCCTAAACCGCAGTTCCCCAACATCGCCGACACTAACTGAAATACTAAATAAACCTAGTACCCCCAAACCGCCGTTCGAAAACATCGCCAACACTAACTAAACCTATAAACCCCTAAACCGCCAGCCCCCACATCGCAACAACCTAAATTAAACTATTAACCTCTAAACCTAACACCCCCTAACTTTTACGTAATTAAAATAGACCTAAATTAAAGTTACAATTATTAACTAACTACCTATTTATACATAAATACAAATTTACCTGTGAAATAAAAATAAAACCTAAGCTAGCTACAATATAACTATTTACTACCTAGTTAAAATAAATACAAACTTACCTGTGAAATAAAAATAAAATCAGCTGATTTGAATCAGCCAATAGGAATAAGAGCTGCTTAAATCCTATTGGCTGTTCATAGAAACATAGATATTGACGGCAGATAAGAGCCATAGGACCAGCAAGTCTGCCCGATATTACCTAACAGTATAAACTTATTTAGTTTGTAGGATAGCCTTATGCTTGTCCCATGCATTTTTAAAGTCTCCCACAGTGTTTGTTGCTACTACCTCTTGAGGAAGATTATTTCATAAATCAATCACTCTTTCTGTAAAGAAGTGCTTCCTCAAATTACTCCTGAATCTACTACCCTTCAGCTTGAGATCATGACCCCTTGTTCTTGAATTTTCCATTTTATGTAAAATACCCACAGCCTCAGTTTTACTAAGCCCTTTAATGTACTTGAAAGTTGCTATCATATCACCTCTTTCCCTTCTCTCTAAGTTATACATATTTAGGTAATTGAGCCTATCCTGGTAAGTTGTATTTTGTAGACCATGTACCATTTTGGTAGCCCTCCTTTGCACAGATTCAAATCAGCCAATAGGATTTAAGCAGCTCTAATTCCTATTGGCTGATTTTAATTTTTCAGCCAATAGGAATGCAACGGTACCCCAATATAAAGGGGGTACCTTGCATTGAATCCTCAGTGTGCTGCGGACGATCGCATGAAGAGGACCTCCACGTCGGAACAATGGACCTCCACAGGGATGAAGAAGATGCCCAGTCCCGTGATGGATGAACATGGAGCTGCCTGGATGAAAATGCAGTTCGCTGGACTCCAGTAACTGTGAGTACCGATTTTGGGGTTAGTGTTAGGTTGTTTTTTTTTTTAAGATCAGGGCTTTTTTTATTTTAATGGGCCGAAAAAGAGCTGAATGCCCTTTTAAGGGCAGTAAAAGAGCTGAATGCCCATACAAATGCCCTTTTCAGGGCAATGGGTAGATTAGGTTTTTTTTAGTTAGTTTTTTTATTTTGTGGGTTTGGGGGGGTGGGGTTTGTAATGTTAGGGGGTGTTTGTTTTTATTTTTTGCAAAAGAACTGTTAACTTTGTTATTTTTTGTAATGGGATTTTTTTTATTTTTGGGGGCATTTTTTATTTTTAATGGGCCGAAAAATAGCTTAATGCCTTTTTAAGGGCAATGCCCATACAAATGCCTTTTTCGGGGCAATTAGTAGATTAGGTTTATTTTTATTTTGTGGGTTTGGAGGGTGGGGGTTTGTAATGTTAGGGGGTGTTTGTTTTTATTTTTTTGCAAAAGAGCTGTTAACTTTAGGGCGATGCCCTACAAAAGGCCCTTTTAAGGGCCCTTGGTAGTTTATTATAGATTACAGTATTTTTATTTTGGGGCGTTTTTTTTTTTTTTTTAAATGGGGTATTAGGTTAGGTTTTTTATTTTTAGTAATGTTAGGTTTTATTAGTGTAAGCTTAGGTTTTATTCCACAGGTAAGTTTGTATTTATTTTAACTAGGTAGTTAGTAAATAGTTATATTGTAGCTATTTTAGGATTTATTTTTATTTCACAGGTAAGTTTGTATTTATTTTTAAATAGGTAGTTAATAATTGTATTTTTAATTTAGGTCTTATTTAATTATGTTAAAGTTAGGGGGTGTTAGGTTTAGGGGTTAATATAGTTTAGATTAGGTTGTTGCGATGTAGGGCCCGGCGGTTTAGGGGTTAATAGGTTTAGTTAGTGTTGGTGACATTTTGGAACGCAGGTTTAGGGGTTAATAGGTTTATTTAGTATTTCAGTTAGTATCGGCGATGTTGGGAACTGGGGTTTAGGGGTTAATAGGTTTAGTGTCGGCGATGTTTGGGAATGGCGGTTTAGGGGTTAATATATTTAGTGTCGGCGATGTCGGGGAACTGCGGTGTAGGGGCTAATAGTTTTATTTAGTGATTTATTTAGTGTCTGCAATGTCCGGGAACTGTGGTTTAGGGGTTTATAGGTTTAGGTAGTGTTGGCGATGTGGGGGAGCGGCGGTTTAGGGGTTAATAGCTTTAGTTAGTGTCGACTATGAGGGGGAACGGCGGTTAAGGGGTTAATAGCTTTATTTAGTGTCAGCGATGTGGGTGGCGGTGGTTTTAGATCATTTTGTTTCGGCAATCGCCGGCATATAAGTTATGTTTAGTTAAATAGTTTTTTCGGATTCATTCTTTATTTAAATGCATTATTCTATTCTAAACTTCAGAATAGAGTAATGCATATGAATAAAGAATGGATGCGAAAAAACAAACGGATCCGAAAAAAAGATTTAACTGAACATAACTAATTTGCCGAAACTAATTTATTTTTATTTTTTTAACTTAACTAAACTAATTTGACGAAACTTTATTTTTTATTTAACTAATGAAAATTAAACTATTTTTTTAGCGTTGCACATGTCTAGTTTCTACTGGCAATTTCTTCTGCCTGTAGAGTTTCGGAGCTTTCAGCTCTACAGTTTGATTCTCCTTATCTTATTCTTCATGCGGATTAGGATTTTTACCTAAGGTGGTTTAGGAACGCAATATTAACCAAGAAATTGTTGTTCCTTCATTTTGTCCTAATTCTTCCTCTAAGGAGGAGAGGTTGTTGTGAGTACTTTGAAGTTCTATTTACAGGCTACAAAGGATTTTCATCAATCTTCTGCTCTTTTTGTTGTCTTTTCTGATAAACAGAGGGTCAGAAGGCCACTTCTTCTACTCTTTCCTTCTGGATGAGAAGTGTTATTCGATTGGCTTATGGGACAGCAGCCTCCAGAGAAAATTACGGCTCACTCCACTAGGGCTGTCGCTTCCTCTTGGACCTTTAAAAATGATGCTTCTATGGAACAGATTTGCAAGTCGGCCACTTGGTCATCTCTGCATACTTTTTCCAAATTTTCCAAATGTGATGTTTTTGCCTCGGCTGAGGCATTTTTTTGGGAGAGAAGTTCTTCAAGCAGTGGTGCCTTCTGTTTAGATGTGCCGGTCTTGTGTATCCCTCCCTTCCATTCTGTGGACTCTAGCTTTGGTATTGGTTCCCACTAGTAATTGAATGGATTTGTGGACTCTCCATGCCATTGTAAAGAAAACATAATTTATACTTACCTGATAAATTCTTTTCTTTCCTGGCATGGAGAGTCCACGACCAACCCTTATTTTAAGACGGCTTTTTGTCATTTTCTAAACCTCAGGCACCTATATACCCTTTGTGTCTTCTCTTTCCATAATTCCTCGGCTGAATGACTGGGGATTGTGGGTAGTGGGAGGAGTGCTGGGGTGTTCTTTGCCTCCACCTGGTGGCCAGGAGTTGAATTCCCACTAGTAATTGAATGGATTTGTGGACTCTCCATGCCAGGAAAGAAAATAATTTATCAGGTAAGTATAAATTATGTTTTATGCAATATTCATAGTAACATAGTAGATGAGGTTGAAAAAAAGACAGAAGTCCATCGAGTTTAATCTATACAATTCAAATATACTTACAAAAAAGCTCCAGTTGAGCTTAAAATTAATCCCACTAAAAGGTGACCCATTCTGCAGGTCACGGAGGGCCATCTGGTAACGGCTGGCGACTTCAATATGTCTCCACGATAGCCTCTTGCTAGATTGAGGTGAGGTTTACATCAAAACAAGACAAAAAGAGATAATCTAGAGTACAAAATGTTCAATACTATCTTTAAAAACCTTGCAGTTAGGGACGTCTGGAGGTCATACAACCCCGACACCCGAGACTATACCTGTTACTCTAGAGCCTTCAAATCCTTCTCCAGGAATGATCTTATGATAAATGATAAATGAATGTCTGTATAAGATTGGGGTAAAACCCACAATATCACCAATTTGCATTTCGGATCATGCCCCGATATCTTTAGATATCTCAGTTGACAAATTTCTTTCCCCAGTTTCGCGTTTCTTCTTCCCAAAATACTTGAGTAAAAATCTTAAATTAAGAAATAGGGAAAGATGGATGAATATTTTCATTTTAATGAAAGGTCAGTAGCTAAACCCTCAACCTTCTGGGAAGCGGCAAAAGCAGTACTTAGAGGGGAGATCATAGCCAATACTGCAAGACTGAAAAAGGAGACCAGAGCTAGAGAAATTCTGGCTGCAGTAGTTAACACCTACAATCGATACTTATATTCTGCTTCTGAAGAAAATGGGATAAGATACTCAAGGGCAAAAAAAATAGAGGGACACTTTTCTTCTGCAGAATACAACACAAGCAGAGCTAAAATATCAGGAAAAATTGTATAAACATGGCAATAATGCAGGGAAGTTACTATCTAACATCATGAAAAATAGTAAGAAGATTTCCCTGATTGAGTCAATTACTACTACAAAAAAAATTATACTCACTTAGAAGCTCGATAAATTTAGCTAGTGAAGAATTCTGGTAGAACACCACAACTCCAGTCATTACCATTGACTCCAACCTGAGAATTAATGCCCCTATTTCAGAACTCGAGGTTACACAATGTATACAAACCTTAAAACTAGGCAAAGTTCCCGGCCCTGACACGTTACGCAACAAATTTTACAAGATATTAGCGCCATCCATTATTCCACATTTAACAAAGCTGTTTAATTATTTCTATGTAGAGGAAGGCTGGATTCCTTCTCAGACAACTCTATGAGGTCCATTTATCATTGTGCAGATGGACATGATCCTCTATAGCAAACCATGTCCGCCGCACATCTGTCGGCATTTATCATTGCACCAGCAGTCCTTGTGAACTGCTGGTGCAACGCCGCCCCCTGCAGATTTGCAGCCAATCGGTAGCCAGCAGAGTGTGTCAATCAACCTGATCGTATTGGGTCGGGTTGATTTTCGGTGATGTCTGTCTGCCGCCTCAGAGCAGGCGGACAGGTTATGGAGCAGCGGTCTTTAGACTACTGCTTCATAACTTGTGTTTCTGGCGAGCCTGAAGGCTCGCCAGAAACATAGGGCATCAAGCTCTGTTCGGAGCTTGATAAATAGACCCCTAATTCTCAAACAAGGGAAAGACCCTCTTAAAAAAGAATCTTATAGTCCCATAGCTATACTCAACACAGACTACAAGATACTTACATCTATTTTAGCTAAAAGACTTCAAGTAGAATTGATTGAGATTATTCACAAGGACCAGGCTGGCTTTCTCCACAAACGTAACTCGGCCGCAAAAATTAGAGAGCTCTTTTTAACCATTGATTACTTCAACAATCTAGATGAAAGCAAGGGCAAAGATCTTCCAGATGCTGCGATAGTTGCCATAGACGCTGAAAAAGCTTTCAAGTCTGTGCACTATGACCATTTGCTAAACACAATGTTTCTATTTGGGTTTAGAAACAAATTTTCCAACCCTGATCAAGAACTTATATACCCAATCATCCACTTGTCTAATTATGAACGGCACAGAGTCCTCCACTATAGTGCTTGAAAGAGGTACCCGTCAAGGTTGCCCTCTTTCTCCGTTACTTTTTGACACTGCAATTGAACCCTTAGCTATCAAGATCAGGCAACAAATAGAGGGAAGAAAAATGGGGAAGAAGGAAGTAAAAGTTGCACTGTATGCTGATGATCTGCTTCTCTATTTATCTAATACTACAAATACTTAGACCAGCTCGTCTGCCACCAACAACCTTGACACATTCAAAGTTACTTAAATCTCCTTTATTCCCCATTCTGATGCTCGGTTTGAACTTCAGCAAGTCGTGTTCACCACGTCTAGATGCCTAAATGCATTGAGTTGCATTGAGTTGCAGCTATGTGATTGGCTGATTAGCAATTTGTGTTACCAGGCAATTGAACAGGTGTAACTAATAAAGTGGCTGGTGTGTGTGTATATATATATATATATATATATATATTATATATATATATATATATATAGTTATAGTGGCTGGTGTGTGTGTATATATATATATATATATATATATATATATATATATATATATATAGTTCCAAACGGGGTAAGCACAGTCTTACTATTCACAACTGCCAGGGTGCAATTAAGTGGTAGCATAGAGAACCAATCCAAAGTAAAGCCCTCACTGGACTGTAAATAAAATATAACATTTACATCTTACACGTTTAAAACTGACAATTTTTCGGTGCTCCATTTGCACCTTTGTCAAATGACATGCAAGGGTTCAACAGAGTGAATCTAAAACCAATTGGCATATTACAAGGCAACTTGCATTATATACCTGTAAGAACGGCAATGTGAGACCCACGCTGTCCCCCACAGATGAAGTCATCACCGGCCGACACCACGTGATGCGTCATCAGTAGCAGGCGTATGCTGTCAGTTGCTATGGTTACTGATAAACAAAAACATTGAATGTATAGGGATGGCAATCGAGCAAGATCACAGCTTGTAATCCAAGTAATATTCTGCATATTGTTTGTATAGTTATACTGGACTAGGTGATAAGCCTGCCCAGAGGGCAGTCTATGTTTAAAAATACAAACCCCCAAGCTAATTTTACTAAAAATAAAAAATGTAAAATTACAGAAAAAAATAAACAAAGCTATCCAAAATAAAAATTTAAACCTAAACTGAAAATAAAAAATACCCCCAAAATAAAAACACCCCCTAATCTAATACTAAACTACCAATAGCCTTTAAAGGAGCCTTTAGTAGGTCATTACCCTAAGTTAAACAGCTTTCTTACTTAAACAAATTACCAATTACCCCTTAATAGTAAAACCCCCCAACCAACCAACCCCCCAAAATAAAAAAACCTAACACTTCACCTTGAATTCAGTCTTCAGTGTGCGACGGACGATCGCATAAGGAGGAGCCTCCACGCCACTGGGTACCGCCACCGATAAGGACCGCCGCTGAGGATTTGTGCATCAGGGAAGCCAGCTCCGTGCCGCCTTCGCTCCGGATGAAGATAGAAGATGATGGAGCCGCCTGGAAGTAGACCTTCTCCGCCAGATTTCAGGAAAGCTGAGTACCTATTTGGGGTTTAGTTTTAGGATTTTTTTTTTTTTTTTAAGATTAGGGATTTAATGGGCTGTAAAAGATCTGAATGCCCTTTTAAGGGTAATGCCCAAACAAATGCCCCTTTAGGGGCAATGGGTAGTTTAGGTTTTTTTTGTGTTAGGTTTTTTTACTTTGGGGGGTTTGCTGGGTGGTGTTTTTTTACTGTTAGGGGGGACTTAAAAGAGCTGTTTAACTTAGGGCAATGCCCTACAAAAGGCCCTTTTAAGGGCTATTGGTAGTTTAGATTAGGGGGTGTATTTATTTTGGAGGACTCTTATTTTCATAGGGGTTTTTTTTACTTTTTTTTATTTTTGTTTATTTTTTTCTGTTATGTTAGACTTATTTTTTGTAATGTTATATTAATTTTTTTGTAATTTAATGTTACAATTTTTTATTTTAAGTGTAATTTTGTAGTAATTGGGGTTAATTTAGGGGGTGTTAGGTTAGGGGGCTTAGTAATTAGTTATTTACGTTGTGGGGGGTGGCAGTTTAGGAGTTAATAGGTTAATTGCGATGTGGGGGTTTGTCAGTTAGGGGTTAATAGTATAATTAGTTGGCGTTCTAGGGTTTGGCGGTTTAGGGGTTAATATTATAATTTATTTAGTTGGCGTTGAGGAGGTTTGGCAGTGTAAAGGTTAGGTAGTTTCTGTTGTGGGAGTTTAGCGACTTAAGGGTTAGTTTTTTTTGTTAATACTTAGTACGGGAGGTTCGTGTTTTTTTTTTTATTTCTTGCGGGAGGTTACGTGTTTTTTAGTCATTTCATGCGGGCGGTTGCGTGTTTGTTTTTTTAAGGCTTTGTTTGCCTACGCTGCATCCAGGTGGATTCCGAAAATGGCAGGGTGGTGAAACCCTGCCATTTTCGGAATCCAACTGGATGCAGCTTCGCTGGCAGACATTGTGGAAATAAACAGATTCATTCATTGATAGTGATCAATATACATCCCTTCATTGCCTCTTGGAGCATAGGTAGAAGCCCGTGGGTACCCACTAGAGCGCAGGGCCGCCATCAGGGGGTGACAGAGGTGACTACAGTCAGGGGCCCTTTCATCTGTAGGGGCCCACCAGGCCCTGACTGACAAAGTGCTATGATGATTGCTTTAATAGGTTTACAAATGTCTGAGGACAAGTGATGACTGCCTACTACTATTTTACTTTTATTATTGCTATTACAGAACCAGGGGGGGGATCGGACCCGTTTACATCCTAATTGCTGAGCAGCTGCATCTATCTTCTGTAATTATCTGTTTTACAGTTTGCTCTGTGCAAGCTTGTTCCTGCAATTCCACTGACTACCTCTTGGGGCAATATTACTGCTTAGTCAATACTTATACTTACCTCTTTGGTGTATATATTCCCAGTATCGTTTGTGCATTACAGTTTAAGTTGTATTCGCTTTATTCAACCATTGAATAAAGCAGCGGGCATTTACTTTGTAGGTTTTTAACGTCTATAAAATCCTATCTCAAAGTAGCTGCTTACAAAACCCATATTCATATACATATTATTTTAAGTTATATGAAAACATACTCAGCAGCTGTGTTCCACAAACTTAATTCAAAACTAGAGAGTGACACTGTTTTTCACACATTTTATGTAAAATATATATTTTTTAAAATAACAAAACAGGTATCTGGGATGTAATTCCATTGGCTAGTTGAATATGGATGGGCTCACTGTCAAAACCTCCCATTCTGCTGACTGGGCAATCCTATTAATTATAATTCCAAGGCAGAACTAAGAATGGAATCTGGATGGCCTCTAGGTGCAGATCCTGTCAAACAGAACTTGGCTGTGCAGTCAGGACTTATTTGTCTAGGTTCACAGTCCAAATTTGATGTCACTATGGCAACTTGGATTTCTTAAGCCCAGGCAATGATTCCCAACACCCACTGGACTGAGACACCCAGGAACAAAGTAGGTTAAGATGTGGTTTTGGCACATAATTAAACTTAAAATTACAACAGTATAAAGTAAAAAAAAAAAAGTAAACTGGAACCAGTGTAGCAGGAGATATTCTACAGGCAATTGTCAGAAACAGGCTGAAGTCGAAAACAAAAGAGCAATTACAGAACTGTGTATAACAACCCGAGTAGCATACAGAATAGTCAGGAGATAGGCTGAAGTCCAGAACCCAATAATCCAACAGCACCCAGGTGTCAAAGCAAGGGGAGTAGGCAGGAGAGTAATCCAGTTAACAATAGCCAAAGGCGAGTAACATTGCACAGTCAACAATTTAAGGAACAGGCAGTGGCTAATGCAGAAACGTAATTCAATGAGCAAACCAAGGTCATAACATGGAGGACAGATCAGGAACATAAACACAAGGGTCTTCTTACGAAAACCAAGCACAGAATGAAGTCTTAAGGACCCTTTTAACACTGTGTGGAATTTGGCAACAATTCTGCCTCAAGATCATTTCCAACTCTGATAGTATAAATAGCACTAATCTCAGCACAGGTCAGCAAGTCCAGACTATCATTAACTGTAACATGGCACCCCTCTATGATAACTTTAGAGCACTCCTCCTCAGTCACCATGCTAACCTTAGCAATAAACCCCTTCTTAGCAGCCAACATCAGGAAGGAAACAGCACACCCCAGACCTCAAGCTGTGCTAGAAATCTTCTTCTTAACCAGCTCTAACCGTACAAAGGTGAGTCTCTCAAGGTCTGACATGCAGTTAATATTGACACTGAGCTTTACTTTAAAGTGCTTATAAGTAGTATGATTATGAAAATATGTGGCACCCAGCATGTCATGCAAATGGCCAAGTTAACATGCACGGTAAAGCCAGGTATGGAACACAGATGAGGTGGAAAAGAGCTATATTCCTGTTAGACTGGTCACCCACCCATAGTCTACCTTAGATAATCCTGTTGCTGCACCTAAGCCACCACAATGGACTGAAGGAGATCAAAAGAGTGTGTCTATCAAAAATCTTGTGTTGCCAAATTTAACAGGACCAGGGTTAGGCAGGATATAGTGTGTGAGAGGAATTAGGGAAGAATTAATTCAAGACAGTAGAAGGGAGAGTTTAACAAAGAGGGGTCAGAAATAGGATGAAATTTTATGCTACTGAGGAAAGAGTGGCTTGGAAAAAGATTGGAACAGAGAACAAATACTAGAGGCATCAATATTAGGATACTGTGGATCCAAAGAGTGCAGGGTGCAGAGCATCAGAAAAGAGATAGCAAAATGCAGAAGAGCAAGTAACAGAAAGAGGTAGTGTGCAGAGGGCAAGGTTCTCAGGAGTCAGGCAAAGCGATAAAGATCTATGTTTCTCGTATGGTGCATAGTGGATGATATACACAGTAGAAAAAAATATAATACTGAAAGTTTTTACCTCAATATGTTTTGCCTTGAACACAATCCCATGAGCTCCTTCGCCAATCCTCCCCAGGAGACTGTATTGTTCCATCTTGAGATCTATCAAAAACATCAGAAAATTTCCACTCAAGTCCAGTCAAACCTCTATATATACTTAAGACCAATGTGAATAGGATAGTGTCAGAGTAAATACTTATGAACAATATGAAAAACTAGGACGCAACAATTCTGAGATAAAAATGTGAGAAAACAAGATATTCCTGGCAATCTCTTATTAATTTTCTGACTGATAGCACAAGAACATAATATTAATACAAATGAATTAATTAAACCCTTGAACCAAATGGATGGATGTATTAAGTCACACAGTACTTTGCCCAGTGCTCTGTATTTATGTAGTACCTTCGTCCAACACTGTGGAGCATGTTGTGATCTCCACTGTCAGCTTTGACAGTGGGGACTGCAGCTAGGTGCATTTGCCTTTATATGGTAAGGGAGCATTAATTGTGCTCCGTCACCATATGAAGGTTAATCTGATACAGACAGTGACACAGACAGTGTCACTGTTCATATCAGTGCGGTGGTCCTGGTGGGGAGATGTTGGAGGGACAAAAGGAGGCGGGTGGGCAGCCAATCACAAGAAGGAGATGTGGTTCCCTACACTAAAGAAAAATATGATCATGGGAGGCTAGAGGGATGGATGGGTACCTAAAGCTCATAAATAAATAAATAATAATAATAAATGAAAACACAAACCCCCACCCCAGACTCTATACTGGCAGACTGCCAGTAACAAAGATGCAGTGGGAGGAGGAAAGGGAAGAGAGCTATTTGGGAGGGTTCAGGGCGGTAGAAAGGTGAGGAGGGATCCTTACACTACAGAAAATAAATAATTTTTAAAAAGCCCTAAACTACATACTAGCTGCCAGTACCTTAGGTGGTGAAAGAAAATAATGTAAAAAAAATACATACGTTCCGTCTTAGCTGAATCAGAGGATGCCAATGAACACATTTTTTTCTACATTTAGAAAGCTTCAGGTTTTTGCGGAATGTGTCTTTTTTTTTTTTTTTTTGTGGTAACTTTATAATAATTTCTTAAAGGGACAGTCAACACCAGCATTTTGTTGTTTTAAAAGATAGATAATCCTTTAATTATCAATTCCCCAGTTTTGCATAACCAATACAGTTATAATTATACACATTTTACCTCTGTAATTATCTTGTTTCTAAACCTCAGCAGACTGCCCACTTATTTCAGTTCTTTTGACAGACTTGCATTTTATCAGAGCTGACTCCATGGTAAATTCACATGCATGAGCTCAATGTTATCTATATGAAACACATGAACTAATGCTCTCTAGTGGCAAAAAACTATCAAAATGCATTTAGATTAGAGGTGGCCTTCAATGTCTAAGAAATTAGCATATGAACCTCCTAGGTTAAGCTTTCAACTAAGAATACCAAGAGAACAAAGCAAAATTGGTGATAAAAGTAAATTGGAAAGTTGTTTAAAATTACATGCCCTATTTGAATAATGAATGTTTTTTTTGGACTTGACTGTCCCTTTAAAGGGATACTAACCCCAATTTTTTTCTTTCATGATTCCGACCGAGCATGCAATTTTAATCAACTTTCTTATTTACTCCTTTTTTAAATTTTTCTTTGTTCTCTTGCTATTTTTATTTTTTTTAAAAAGCAGGGATGTAAAGCTTAGGAGCTGGCCCATTTTAGGATCTGCACCCTACATTTAGCCACCAATAAGCAAGCGTAACTCAAGTTCTGAACCAAAAATGTGCCGGCTCCTAAGCTTTACATTCTTGCTTTTTAAATAAAGATAGCAAGAGAAAGAAGAAAAATGAATAATATGCGTAAATTAGAAAGTTGCTTAAAATTGCATGCTCTATCTGAATCATGATTTTAAAAAATTGGGTTTAGTACCCCTTTAATTCTTTGTTTTTTATTTTGTTTAAACAGGGTGATAACAAAAATGCTAAAAAAAAAAAAATATTCACTACTTTGGGCAATTATCTCTCTGAAATTCATGGTAGCGAAGGGATGAATGTCCTACCTAGTTGAAAAGGTAGAAGCTTCCTGGAGACAAAATCTTAGCTGCCTTTTTCCTGATATGGCATCACAGGAAGGACCAGAAAAAAACAAAGAACATACATTAGGTATTCAGACGCGGCCAGGAAAATGTGGGTAAGCAAATATTTTCTTTTCACATTTTGTGGTGACAGCACATGGACATATATCAGAGTCTGTCCATCTACAAGCCAAAAGGCTGAGCAGTGATATATTGGCACACTATCCCGAAAATCGGGATGGGAACCAGGACATAATCCATGGAACAGCACATTACAGGAGTCTTATCTTGTAGGAAACAATAGGTATTATGAGGCAGACAAGGTCAGAACCAGAACAAGTAGTCCTGAGGGTAGGTAAAAAGTAACTCAAGCACAAGGTCAAGCATGATTAGAAGCACACAAAGGGAGAATGACTGGGCAAAAGAGAAGTCAATATACAAAAGATCAATAGGTGAATCGAAACTGTGTAATAAGCACACACTCTACAGAAATCAAGAGATGGGTGTCAAATACACAAATGCTGCAACATGAATAGGCGCTGTGTCACAAAAAGATATCCCTTTAATTAAGTGCCGTATGGCTAGCACAGCTATTGGTTAAGAGGTGGCATAGGCTGTTGCCTAAGGCCTCACTTAAACAGGGACCTCATAGTGTGTCTCTATCTACATATATGGCTTTTTAATTTGCAGCATGTGCATGGCATGTGGACAAGTAAAAAAAAATACTGTTGGCTAGTTGACATAGAAGCATAGAAAGTGTATATGAGCTCTGTCCCTGACATTCTGCCGGTTACTATAGTTTACTCAGGGATTACATTTTCCAAAATGCAGTGCTGTAAAAGGAGAGTTGTGGCTGAGGGGTTATATTGTGCAACCTCCGATCTTGCATATCTAAATGCCCTGTTGTCTCCTAAGTGTCTCAAAACATGAGTACCATGCTGGGTAGTTGTGGTGCGCACACAGCGAGTAGACATATGCAAGTGTGATCAAGAGTAGAGTAGAGATTAGCCTGATCAGCTGAAGAACCTGAGGATGTGAGAATTAGCCACACATTGCTTGAAGAGAAGCAGGGAGCATGGGTAAACTGTTTGAGGGATATCCAGAGGATAACCCTGTCTGTAATGCTGATAATGATTACAAAAATAAACTAAAACAACAGCCCTTCCTTTACTAGTTAAATTCTCTATCTGCAGGGGGGCGGAGCTAACTTTTAAGCTGAACAGTCAAACATCCCAGCAGCACTGGGCAGAAGAACTATTGGAGGAAAATGTAAGCAAGTTGAAATTACCAAACAGCTGCTAGAGCATCTACTGAATCTGCTTGAGAATCCCTGCAACATGCAATATATGTGGGAAAATTGTTGAGCAGGCATTAGGTCTCTCTCTGGAAGACCCATCATTCTACTATCTGAATGAACACCTCCTGATGGAAAGACCATTCCCCTGGATGGGGAGAATAACTACTCAGATAATCTGCTTCCCAACTTTTGACCCCCTGGAAAATGAATAGCAGAAATCATACAAAGATTTTTCCCTGCCCGAGATA
Source organism: Bombina bombina (assembly GCF_027579735.1). NCBI lineage: Eukaryota > Metazoa > Chordata > Amphibia > Anura > Bombinatoridae > Bombina > Bombina bombina. The sequence continues at coordinate 58,679,200 of NC_069510.1, forward strand.
GGATACGAGAGATGTCCTTCATCACTAAAACTACAAGTTCCCACTTGGAGAGTAATATACGTCACTGTTGTGATATTGTCTGATTGTAAGAGAAGGGACATCTCTTTTATCAGCAGAGGTCAGCTCTGGAGAGCCCTTAAGAGTTCTAGGATATTTATTGGTAGCCTTGCCTCCTGAGGAGACAAAATCCCTGTACTCTCCTGGATGCCCAAATTGCACCCCAACCCAAGAGACTTACATCTGTTGTAATTATAGTCCAGGATGGATGGACAATAGATGCTCCCTGAGGAAAGGACTGGTTCTCTATCAACTAGGATAGATAATTTCTTGTAGCTGGATCCAAAATTGATTATTTAAGAAAGCTGAATGTAGTCCTTGCACCACTGAAACTAAGCATGCATAACTGAAGAAGAGGTCTCAAGTGAAAACAAGTAATTAGAATGACATCTGATACAGCACTCATCAGACATAGAACTTCCATGCATAAAGAGACAATAGTATTGGATATAAACTGAAGTTTTACACAAGCGGACTGCAGCTTTTTTCTTCTTTGAACTGACAAAGAAAACATCATTGTCATGGAATCTATATTGACTCAAGAGAAAAGAGAGTCTGGATTGAGGAGACAGAGAGCTATTTGGAACGTTGATTCTTCAACCATGATTGCGAAGAAAAGTTTGTTTGTAAGAGATAGAGTTAAAGGTAAAGATGGAACCTGACCAAGGACTGTTGATGATCCTTGTGAATAGGAATATGAAGGTAAGCATCTTTTAAAATGTATTGTGGACATAAACTGGCCATGTTGCACAAGGTTGAGGAATAGTTTGAATGGTTTCCATTTTGAAGGTGGTTACACTGAAAAATTTGTTTAGTGTTTTCAAATTCAGAATAGGCCTGAAAGTTCCCTCTTTCTTGAGAACTATGAACAAATGTGAATAAAAAGGTTGTCCTTGTTCTTGAATTGGAACTGAAACTATTACTCCCATGAGTTCTAGATCTTGAACACAACAAAAAAAAAAGCATGAACCTTCACAGGGTTCTTTGGAAAAAAAAAAGATTTTGACGGCAGACAAGAGCCATAGGCCCAGCAAGTCTGCCCAATATTTCCTAAAAGTATAATCGTATCTTGTTCGTAGGATGTCCTTATGCTTATCCCAGGCATTCTTAAATCCCTCTCAATGAAGAATCTGGAGTACCTCAATTCTTCACCTACTTCCTGGGAGGCAAAGTTTAGACTGGCATACCAGTGAGGTGGGAGGGACGAAGTATTCTTGAAAGTTTTGGAAATCTGTATTTATTTTTTCAGTTACTCGCCCAGTGGGCGAGAATATTTTTCGGTAATCATAGTCCTTGCATTACCCATAACTGAACATTTTATATAAAAATGTCAAGGTGTTTACTGTCCCTTTACAGAGAAATAGTGTGATCCATGCAGGAGCTCATTTACATTTGCCACAAAAGACAAGATGCAATAAAAATAAGTAAGGATTTTTTCCCCAAGAGATGTAAAGATGAATGGCTTTAAATTCCTTGGAGTTTTGTACTCTTAGAAGTTTTGGGAATCTGTGTCTCCTCCTATAGGCTAGGAAGTGAATCCCATGCATAATGGATCGTGGACTCTCACTTTATGAAAGAAATTTAATTTTTACTTAAGTATTCCTTTAATAGAAATCTTTGCAATATGTATTAAACATCATTTTAAAATGATTATACCTTTTGTTTCTTTTTTTAACTTTTTTCTGCAGTGTCAATTATTTCCTGTCACATCCCTATAATGGCTCTTTAGAAGGACAGTAAAAAACTTGAAGTTACAGGTTTGAAATAAAATAGACATATCATCCAAATCTATTTTTTTAAAAATAAAAAAACAGCCTTTTTACCACAATTGTTTTTTTAATAGCCACATACCACCAACCATTTGCGTTATTTGGAGGAGCCAATCCGGGCTAGTAACTGTCATAACGTTAATATAAAATGCATTTTGCAGTTGTTATTAGTTAAAGCCAATTAGGGAAGCAGGGTCGGCCTTGAGAAGTCTGCAGGGAGCAATTTAAGTTTTAAGATTTAGAAAATCCTCAATTTTCAAACAATTAAATGAAAAGGAGGAAACTAGCGTGTTTCGGATGTTAGCTTAGCGATGTCCCTGCAGACGTACTATTGTTTTGGGAGCACAATACTAGCGTTTTCGGGATGTTAGCTTAGCAATGTTACAGCGGACATACTATTGTTTTGGGAGCACAATACAAGCGTTTTCGGGATGTTAGCTTAGCAATGTCATGGCAGACATACTATTTTTTTGGGAGCACAATACTAGCGTGTTCCAGATGTTAGCTTAGCGATCTCATGGCAGACGCACTATTTTTTTGGGAGCACAATACTAGCGTGTTCCAGATGTTAGCTTAGCGATCTCATGGCAGACGCACTATTTTTTTGGGAGCACAATACTAGCGTGTTCCAGATGTTAGCTTAGCGATCTCATGGCAGACATACTATTGTTTTTGGGAGCTCAATACCAGTGGAATTAAAAAAATAAACTGCTGCTCAGGTTTTCAATTATCTATATTTTGCAGACTTACTGATAATGCGCATTGCATATCCAAGTATTGGTTTAATGATGTGGTGCTATCTTAATGATGTCAGTGAACCCTCAAAAAAGAAGAAGGTAGATGATGCAGAAGAAAGCAGAAGAGTTGTCAAGACTTGGTGCATTTCTGATTGTGAGTTTAACTGCCAAGAGCACTCTGACTCAGACTGACATGTTAACTTTAGTTTCAACAATGTTTTATGAACATAGATCAGGTAGTTCTTTGTTGAGTTTAATACAGTGAATGATGCTCATTTACTTAGTTTTTTAATGTTATATTTGCTTTGAAAGCAGTTTTTGGTAATTCCAATGGTATCAATCCTTCAAAATTTAATTTTGCACGATTGTTTAGTTTCATGATTGTATAATTGGACGAATGTCAGTAATGTAAACAAAAATAAAGAATTCAACTTTGAGATATAACAAGTTTTACTTTGCCTTGTTTAATGTATTATGCACACTATGGGGCCAAATTGTCAAGCTCTGAATGGAGCTTGATTCCCCTGTTTCTGCGCAAGCCTTCAGGCTCGCCAGAAACAGCAGTTATAAAGCAGCGGTCTTAAGACCACTGCTCCATAACTGGTCCGCCTGCTCTGAGGCTGTGGACATGAATCCGCCCGATCCTATACGATCGGGCTGATTGACACCCCTGCAAGCACAAATCTACATGGAGCGGCATTACACAAGCAGTTCACAAGAACTTGTGCAATGATAACGCTGTCGGCATTCATCAATGTCTGTCGGACATGATCCGCTGAGTGGATCATGTTGGACAGACCAATAATAAATCAGCCCCTAAGTGTGCAGACATGCACAGGCGTTTAAAGTTTTTTGCGGGCTGGTGTTTGTCTTCAAAAAGTAGACAAAAGGGGACAAGCGCACCCGTGACTCACGGCATCAATTTATTTCAAATGAATTATGCACACATAACATCACACTTACTAGAGGTAAGTTAAAATAAGCCTTCTTAAAATCCTTTTCAAAGTTCTCAGCATACACTTTTCGGCAACTGGTTCTTTGTAGCGCAAGCGAGTCTCCGTGATAGTGAATGGATAGGGCCTTACTGCGATGGAATCTTGAGCTCAAACTTGCCCTCTTCGGCTTGCTGTTTCTGGAACCTCCTATGCCTTGTAACATAACCTTCCTGGACATGTTTCGTCTGTGCCCGGACAGACTTTTTCAACAGGATACACAAACTGCTGGAATGGTGTTTGTTTTCAGTTACTCGCCCACTGGGCGTGGGGATTTTTGGGTAATCATAGGCCCTGCATTACCCATATCTAAACATTTTATATAAAAAAAAACTCAAGTTGTTTACTGTCTCTTTAAAGAGTAATAGCTTGATCCGTTCAGAAGCTCATTTATATTTGCCACAAAAAAAAAGATGAGCTAAAAATACATAATATACACAGAGAGAAACAATCATCTGGGGTTGCCATTTCAATTGTTCAGAAGAGAATTGCCTGGTATGGGCTGGACTGGCCTTGTTAGGCGGGATCAGAATGATATGTTTCAGAAAAATATTCTTCATTGAAAAGCACAATTGTGCTAAAAGAAGCTGCTCCCAGGTGGTAACCAGGCCATAGAACAAGCCACGGAGCTATTGTTTGCTCCTGAAAGACTGCTACTCTTTCTGTTTGTATTTGAGATAGAAATACTAAAGGATTGTTTCCCAAAGGATGTACAGATTAATGGCTTTGAAGACCTTGGAATTTGTAAACAAGACGACAGTTTTAAATACTTATTACAAAAATGGCATTTATGTAGATGTATTGCTATGTTGTGCTTAAAGGACAGTACAGTCAAATTTAAACTTTCAGATAGAAGCATGCAATTTTCAACAGCTTTCCAATTTACTTCTATTATGTAATTTGCTTATTCTCTAGGTATCCTTTGTTGAAAAGCATGCCTAAGTAGGTTCGGGAGCTGCAGTGCACTTCTGGGAGCTAGCTGCCTATTAATAGCTGCATATATATATATATATATATATATATATATATATATATATATACCTCTTGTTATTGGCTCACCAGATGTGTTCAGCTAGCTCCCAGTAATTGCATTCCTGCTCCTTCAATAAAATAAATCCAAGAGCATGAAGCAAACTAGATAACAGAAGTAAATCAGAAAAGGACTCTATCTGCATCATGAAAGCACAAATGTGGGCCTCATGTCCCTTTAAACATGAACATATACTAAGTGTAAATAAAATTAAAAAGCTTTGAAGTACCTTTAACTTACTGGCGTGACAAGGACAGAAGCACATGTGATCTGCTACACAGAGCAGGAAGGATACAAAGATGTTGTAGTCATCTAATTAATACATACTAATGATTTGCAGGCACGCTACTAGACATCTAGCCGTAGTGCAGGCACGCTACTAGACATCTAGCCGTAGTGCAGGCACGCTACTAGACATCTAGCCGTAGTGCAGGCACGCTACTAGACATCTAGCCGTAGTGCAGGCACGCTACTAGACATCTAGCCGTAGTGCAGGCACGCTACTAGACATCTAGCCGTAGTGCAGGCACGCTACTAGACATCTAGCCGTAGTGCAGGCACGCTACTAGACATCTAGCCGTAGTGCAGGCACGCTACTAGACATCTAGCCGTAGTGCAGGCACGCTACTAGACATCTAGCCGTAGTGCAGGCACGCTACTAGACATCTAGCCGTAGTGCAGGCACGCTACTAGACATCTAGCCGTAGTGCAGGCACGCTACTAGACATCTAGCCGTATTGCAGGCACGCTACTAGACATCTAGCCGTAGTGCAGGCACGCTACTAGACATCTAGCCGTATTGCAGGCACGCTACTAGACATCTAGCCGTATTGCAGGCACACTACTAGATATCTAGCCGTATTGCAGGCACACTACTAGATATCTAGCCGTATAGCAGGCACACTAGATATCTAGGCGCATTGCAGACACACTAGACATCTAGGCGTATTAGAGGCACACTAGACATCTAGGCGTATTGCAGGCCCACTAGACATCTAGGCGTATTGCAGGCCCACTAGACATCTAGGCGTATTGCAGGCCCACTAGACATCTAGCCGTACTGCAGGCACACTAGACATCTAGGCGTATTGCAGGCCCACTAGACATCTAGCCGTATTGCAGGCCCACTAGACATCTAGCCGTATTGCAGGCCCACTAGACATCTAGCCGTATTGCAGGCCCACTAGACATCTAGCCGTATTGCAGGCCCACTAGATATCTAGCTGTATTGCAGGCCCACTAGATATCTAGCTGTATTGCAGGCACACTAGATATCTAGCTGTATTGCAGGCACACTAGATATCTAGCTGTATTGCAGGCACACTAGATATCTAGCTGTATTGCAGGCACACTAGATAGCTAGCTGTATTGCAGGCACACTAGATATCTAGCCGTATTGCAGGCCCACTAGATATCTAGCCGTATTGCAGGCCCACTAGATATCTAGCCGTATTGCAGGCCCACTAGATATCTAGCTGTATTGCAGGCCCACTAGATATCTAGCCGTATTGCAGGCCCACTAGAATGTACTCTGTACCAGTTCTGTTCTTTTTGGTGGGCTTTCTCTCTCCAATACCTGGCCCTGTTTTGTTACCCTATTAGTTGAGCCATTGCATGCTTACAGCTGATACGCACTGATCATGGCACTGGTCATGTGTGAGAGGAAGGTACTTGGTGCCTGAAGGGTAAGGCAGCTGGTGCGTAAGACAAAAGAGAATGATCCTTGTTGGGTAAGAAGCTATTTGAGGTGTAGGCAACTGATACATGAGCAGCAGAAAACTGAGGCGTGAGTGATAGGACACTGAGGTATAAGGGATACCTGACTGAGATTTGAGGGGTAGAGAAGAAAAAAGGCAGCTAATGAATGAGGAGGAGGAAGCTGCTGCATGATGGGTAGACAGTGGATGTGTGGGAGGGTTGCAGGCAAAGGCATCAGGGATGGGAAGCTGATGTGAGTGTTAAAGGGATATGAAACCCAAAAATGTTCTTTTGTGATTAAGACAGAGCATACAATTAAAACAAAAATCCAATTTACTTCTAATTATCACATTTCCTTCATTCTTATGTTCTTTGTTGAAGAGATACCTAAGCATGTGTCTGGAGCACTAGGAGAAAGTGCTCACATCTAGTGCTCTTGCAAATGGATAACATTCTTGCAAAATTGCTGCCATATAGTGCTCCAGACTTGTGCATACTGCTGATCTTAGGTTTCTGCTTTTCAACAAAAGATATGGAAAAAAATGGAAACTTTGAAAATAGAAGTAATTTAGAAAAAATGTGGGTTTTGAGTCCCTTTAAAGAGGCCGATGCATGAGAATAGGAAGCTGGGGATGAGGGAGGCCGTTCATGAGTGAGCTGTAGGAGGATCATGCATGGGGATGAGTGGAATGAGGCTGATATATGAACGGTAGGAAGCAGAGGCTTGAGGAGAAGGAAATGAAGGTATGAGCCATAGGAGGCCGATGTAGGAGGCTCAGAATACTGATGTAGGAGGCTCAGGATACTGATGTAGGAGGCTCAGGATACTGATGTAGGAGGCTCAGGATACTGATGTAGGAGGCTCAGGATACTGATGTAGGAGGCTCAGAATACTGATGTAGGAGGCTCAGGATACTGATGTAGGAGGCTCAGAATACTGATGTAGGAGGCTCAGGATACTGATGTAGGAGGCTCAGAATACTGATGTAGGAGGCTCAGGATACTGATGTAGGAGGCTCAGGATACTGATGTAGGAGGCTCAGGATACTGATGTAGGAGGCTCAGAATACTGATGTAGGAGGCTCAGGATACTGATGTAGGAGGCTCAGGATACTGATGTAGGAGGCTCAGAATACTGATGTAGGAGGCTCAGGATACTGATGTAGGAGGCTCAGGATACTGATGTAGGAGGCTCAGGATACTGATGTAGGAGGCTCAGAATACTGATGTAGGAGGCTCAGGATACTGATGTAGGAGGCTCAGGATACTGATGTAGGAGGCTCAGGATACTGATGTAGGAGGCTCAGAATACTGATGTAGGAGGCTCAGAATACTGATGTAGGAGGCTCAGGATACTGATGTAGGAGGCTCAGAATACTGATGTAGGAGGCTCAGGATACTGATGTAGGAGGCTCAGGATACTGATGTAGGAGGCTCAGGATACTGATGTAGGAGGCTCAGAATACTGATGTAGGAGGCTCAGGATACTGATGTAGGAGGCTCAGGATACTGATGTAGGAGAGCAAGGAGTCTGACAGAGAGGGGTAAGAAGGTGATGCATGAGGGGTAGGAAACCGATATTGAGGAATAGGAAGTTGAAGCAGAAGACAAAGAAGCGGAGGTGCGAGGGGGGTAGGAGAGCCGCGCGCGAGGAGGGTAGGAGAGCCGCGCGCGAGGGGGGTAGGAGAGCCGCGCGCGAGGGGGGTAGGAGAGCCGCGCGCGAGGGGGGTAGGAGAGCCGCGCGCGAGGGGGGGTAGGAGAGCCGCGCGCGAGGGGGGTAGGAGAGCCGCGCGCGAGGTAGAGCTGCGCATCTTCACTTGTCTCACGATTCGATTCGATTACGATTATCATTGTAACGATTCGATACGATTCGATTCTACGATGCATCGCGATGCATCACGATTACTGCCCATGATTTTCATGATCTTGTTCTATTCCATATTTTATATATGTTTATAAGTGCTCTTCCATCTTACACAGTTGTTTAAAAGATTATTATATATATATATATATATTATATATATGTGTGTGTGTGTATGTATGTGTATATATATATATATATATATATATATATATACTGTATATATACACACACACACACATATATATATATATATATATATATATATATATAATAATCTTTTAAACAACTGTGTAAGATGGAAGAGCACTTATAAACATAATACTACAATATGCACAGAAATGTATCTGTAGATTTATTTTACAAAGGAAAACCAGCAGCAGTGTACTCACTCAAACATTCTCACGGAGTACATGCAGACATCTGAAACCTGACCCAGAGAGCATTACCAATAGACCTCCTCTCACACACAAATGACACCTATCCTAAAGAGCCGACAGCAGCCTCATGTAAACAGTGAATCTTTTCTTGTATTATAGATTCACTGTTTACTGTTGCGGTCTCTGCTGCATGTTTCCTCTCTGTCAGACCCCTAGCACAAACGAGCATTTGAGGGTTGCTGTAAAACTTTTGACTTACTGTATCTAATAGCAACCCTCAAATGCTCGTTTGGGCTAGGGTTCTGACAGAGAGGAAACATGCAGCAGAGACCGCAACAGTAAACAGTGAATCTATAATACAAGAAAAGATTCACTGTTTACATGAGGCTGCTGTCGGCTCTTTAGGATAGGTGTCATTTGTGTGTGAGAGGAGGTCTATTGGTAATGCTCTCTGGGTCAGATATCTGCGCAGTGTGCACAGGAAGTCCTGAATCACAGGAGTTCCCTGTCAGACTCGCCTGGCATGTATGGGGTTAATGGTGCCTATCTGGGAGTTGCCTGTTCTATGTCACCTGTCTTTATAATATAAGCCTTTCCAAGCCTCCTCCTCCCCTGTATGTCAGTTTGTTTATTTTTTTATTGCAAGTACTGTGAGTTTGCCCTCCCTTCAATGACTGCTGCTTTATTTAATACTATTGGTATTGGTAGTACTAGCAGTCAGTGCCTATCGCTGTTCTACGTTATCAGCAGCTAATTCAGAGGGATTATATGAATTCCTGTGACACTGGCTACCGAGAGCCTCTCTCTGACGAGCATGATATTGCACTACGTAGAACAGCGATAGGCACTGACTGCTAGTACTACCAATACCAATAGTATTAAATAAAGCAGCAATCAGTGAAGGGAGGGCAAACCAAACTCACAGTACTTGCAATAAAAAAATAAACGAACTGACATACAGGGGAGGAGGCGGCTTGGAAAGGCTTATATTGTGGCTCCATAACAACAGTGAAGTTTAAAAACGGAGCAATGAGTAAAACAGGAAACTGACAGTACAAGACTCATTTCCTCACATACCGAATCCCCTGCCCATGACGTCACTGACCCGGAATCGATTAAGATCCTTCACTGCATCGATGCAGAATCGTTCACTGCTGCATCGTGATGCATCGGTGTGACGATTATTTTTGACAGCCCTAGCGCGAGGGGTAGAAAACTGATGCATGATGGAAGCTCTTCAAATCAGCATTCTAGCTACAACAAAAGCTAGCGCACTGATTGGAGAAGTTTATATCTATATTAAAAAGTAAGTTATAGCGCATCTTCATTACAACCGATGAATTAAACTCCATCTAAATATCACTAACATTCTGGATCTGTTTTTATAAAGTGGAGAGAAACTAATAATTTAGTATTTGTTTTGTACTTCCTGCTAATCCTCACTTGCTGACAAGGACAACTGTCTCTTCTTTATAGGTGGAGAAGGACACAAACTGCAAGTGTGACAAGCACATTTTGGTTTATTGCGGACAGGGCAAAATAAAATAAAAAATACAACTTGAAATGTCATATTTTAGATAAAATAAAAAGGTGGACTTAAGTGACTGTTTAATATGCGAGGGGAAGAAAGCTAGGGGAAGGGTGCTCACAAAGCGCACAAATCCCTAGTTTCTATGCATTAAGTTGCTCATTAGCCCAGTTCCTCATGTTTATGCTGAATGCCCAGCCTGATATTTCTGATAATAAGCGAGAAGTGGAGAGCAGATACATATAACAGCGCTGCGGAATCTGTTGGCGCTCTACAAATAACTGATAATAATAATATAATGCCAGGTGTTAAATACATAAGGGGAGGAGAGTGTATTCATGAGAGAATATGCAGAGGCAGAGAGCCTACAGAGTGCACAAGAGAATGAAATATCCTGTTATTGTGACTTTTTCACACTTGTTCTGTTCTAGCTAACTTGTGCTTTTGAATGTGGTGTCTACCCAGTACCTGTCCTATTACACCTGAGAGAAAGGGGTATGTAGATAACACATAAGGAGCTGGGAGTCTAGCAGTTGTTCTTGACTTTGCTTACTAACTATATACTGGTCTTATCCCTGTTATGGCACTTTCTACTGAACCTGTTTTGTAACTCTGGGATCTGAAATGCAAAGAATTATACATGGGAGAAAAGGTTCTGATACATGGTGGGATGGAGCTGATGCAAAAGGGTAAGAGAGAATGATGCTAGAACTGGAGGGGAAGGGCTGATATGAGAAATGCTTACAAACTGAACATAGTTTTAGAAATGCTATACTATTCAGACAATGTGCATTGTGTGAGTTCATCTGTCTGAGCATGGGTGAGCTGTGTATTATCTGTGTTTATGCGTGGTGTGGTCTGTACCTTTAAAGCCATGTGAACTGTGGGTCTGTGCTTGTGGTGTGAGTTATCCCTTTAAAGGTTGTGTGTGTGCCTGTCCCTTTATGACTTTTGGAGTGCAAGAATGTGTGCACATACTGAGATCTTGTTCCTGCATGTGATGTGGCTGTGTGTGATGTGTGCATTGTGTGTGTGCGCCAGTCCTTTTAAGACTGAACATCCCTTTAAGTCTGCGTGCATGTCCCTTTAAGAGTGTGCAAGTTTGTGTGTGAGTATACTGTGATGTTAACTGTAAAGGCTGTGTGAGGTGTGTGAACCTGTCCCTTTAAGACAGGGTGAGCGCGTGGTGAGTTGCATGTGCATTTTGTTGGGGGGAGGGGCTTTCCATTTAAAGGGATTGAAATGTGCATGGGTGTATTTTAATTCTAAATTGCAGCATTTTTGCAATATACTTCCCATAGCTAAACTGTTTTTCTGCGGCATACACACATATGCTGTGAGGGCTTGTGGACCAGTAATCAAACACCACACCTTCTCAGAGTCACCAGTGGCTTGTATAACACAAATTACATCTTCACAGACACAATACACATCATGCCAGGTCTCTGAATACTAGTGCACAGGCTCTCACAGCATATGTACATATCCCAAAGAAAAACAGTAATCACTGTTACTAAAAAAATGTTTCTATACAAAATTGAAATGCACCCATATGCATTTTAAATTTGATGTCTCCAACCCTTTAAGGCTTTGTGCATTTTATGTGCCTCTCCTTTAAGATTTTTGCAAGGTTGTGTGTGCACATACTGTGGTCTGTCCCTTTAAGACTGTGCGTGTGCTGTGAGTTGTCCCTTTTTAAGGCTGTGTGGGTTGTGTATGCTTGTCCCTTTAAGACTGATCATGCAGTGAGTTGTTGGAACATACAAAATTTAGACAACTTTACAATTTTCTTTTATTATCAAATTTGTTTCATTCTCTTGTGGTATCATTTGTTGAAGGAGCAGCAATGCACTAATGGCTTCTAACTGAATACATGGGTGAGCCAATGACAATCGGCATATCTATATATATATAACCCAGGTTCTTTGCTGCTTCCGAGCTTTCCTAGATACACCTTTCAGCAAAGGATAACAAGAGAAGGAAGCAAATTAAATAATAGAAGTAAATTGGAAAGTTGTTTTTTTTTAAATTGTATGCTCTGTCTAAATCATGAATGTCTAATTATGACTTGACTGTCCCTTTAAGCCTTTGATGTGTGAACATTATTTTTTCAGCAGCAGTTGGTACTGGCCCTTTATGTCTCTATGTAAGGCAAACTGTTACACATGGTATAAAAACCTGCTGAAATGTAGGCTGGGGGTTTCATTCATTCACTGTAGCTCTGTAGATAAGCAGAGGTCACGTGCAAGTGCTGGCTGGGGAAAGTCTACAGGGAAAACTAAATATGGCTCCCCTGGAGATACCAACACTATAGTATTGCTGTAGTATAGTCTGAACCCCCATAGTCTGAACCACCAGACCAATTTTTAAAGTAAAACAATGCCGCATGGCCGAAAACTAAACTCCTATTGTTCCTGTACTGTTTTGTAACTATACAATCTATGTACTTCTGTGCAGGTTGCTCTGGTGTCTCTGCAATACATTTTGCTGTTTATAATACACTGAATGTGACTAGGTATTTTGTGATGTACTTTCCTCAGCTAATATGAATGTGACTCGGTATTTTGTGGTGTACTTTCCTCAGCTAATATGAGTGTGACTAGGTATTTTGTGGTGTACTTTCCTCAGCTAATATGAATGTGACTCGGTATTTTGTGGTGTACTTTCCTCAGCTAATATGAGTGTGACTAGGTATTTTGTGATGTACTTTCCTCAGCTAATATGAGTGTGACTAGGTATTTTGTGGTGTACTTTCCTCAGCTAATATGAATGTGACTCTGTATTTTGTGATGTACTTTCCTCAGCTAATATGAGTGTGACTAGGTATTTTGTGGTGTACTTTCCTCAGCTAATATGAGTGTGACTAGGTATTTTGTGATGTACTTTCCTCAGCTAATATGAATGTGACTCGGTATTTTGTGGTGTACTTTCCTCAGCTAATATGAGTGTGACTAGGTATTTTGTGGTGTACTTTCCTCAGCTAATATGAATGTGACTCTGTATTTTGTGATGTACTTTCCTCAGCTAATATGAGTGTGACTAGGTATTTTGTGGTGTACTTTCCTCAGCTAATATGAGTGTGACTAGGTATTTTGTGGTGTACTTTCCTCAGCTAATATGAATGTGACTCGGTATTTTGTGATGTACTTTCCTCAGCTAATATGAGTGTGACTAGGTATTTTGTGGTGTACTTTCCTCAGCTAATATGAATGTGACTCGGTATTTTGTGATGTACTTTCCTCAGCTAATATGAATGTGACTCTGTATTTTGTGGTGTACTTTCCTCAGCTAATATGAGTGTGACTCGGTATTTTGTGGTGTACTTTCCTCAGCTAATATGAATGTGACTCGGTATTTTGTGATGTACTTTCCTCAGCTAATATGAATGTGACTCTGTATTTTGTGGTGTACTTTCCTCAGCTAATATGAATGTGACTCTGTATTTTGTGGTGTACTTTCCTCAGCTAATATGAGTGTGACTAGGTATTTTGTGGTGTACTTTCCTCAGCTAATATGAGTGTGACTAGGTATTTTGTGGTGTACTTTCCTCAGCTAATATGAGTGTGACTAGGTATTTTGTGGTGTACTTTCCTCAGCTAATATGAGTGTGACTAGGTATTTTGTGGTGTACTTTCCTCAGCTAATATGAGTGTGACTAGGTATTTTGTGGTGTACTTTCCTCAGCTAATATGAGTGTGACTAGGTATTTTGTGGTGTACTTTCCTCAGCTAATATGAGTGTGACTAGGTATTTTGTGGTGTACTTTCCTCAGCTAATATGAGTGTGACTCGGTATTTTGTGGTGTACTTTCCTCAGCTAATATGAGTGTGACTAGGTATTTTGTGGTGTACTTTCCTCAGCTAATATGAGTGTGACTAGGTATTTTGTGGTGTACTTTCCTCAGCTAATATGAATGTGACTCGGTATTTTGTGGTGTACTTTCCTCAGCTAATATGAATGTGACTCGGTATTTTGTGATGTACTTTCCTCAGGCAGCAGTCTCACTACAGCAATGATAGTCCGCGCTCTATAAAATTCATGTTTAGAAAATTCAACAATGTATCAATGTTTGTGACAGAACTCCAGATAAACTGTAGTTGGGGGAAAGCCTATAAAGAACAGAGTTACACCCGAAAATATGTCCCAGTGTTGTGTTTTGACAAACGCTATTGCTCACAGCCATGAGTTGAAACCTTATACCAATTCTATACCGAAATTACATAATATGGCTTCTGTGTTATCTTCCTACACCTGCAGCACCGGGCCGAGCATACACAGCAGTCACTTACTTGCATTTGTGTCGCCCCTCTAAGAAAGTCACTCTCAGTTTCTAAGCAACCAAACTACTTCCTGTTCACAGAGTCACATGATGTAGGCGGGGCAAGTGCCAGAAGGACTAGAGTAGTAGAGTGAGAGAGATTAAAGGTAGAGGAATAGAAAATAAAGAAGATATAAGAGAAATGTGTTAGGACAGGGACAGAGATCGAATAGAAAATAAGAGAAAACTAGGATAGGGCAGCTGTGACAGACTTAGAAGAAAGAACTAGGATCATGGAGATAGAACATGAAATACAATATACAGGCAGAAATGGGGGCAGCAGCTTGATAGATCTGTGCAGGAGAGAAAGCTACAATAAATATTGGTGAGAGAAAGCAAATGCCAAAGAAATACTGTGAAGTGTCAGTCTCATTGTTAAAGGGACAGTGTACACTAGATCTTTGCATACATGTTTTGTAGATGATTCATTATTACAGCCCACCTGGGAGAGTTTTTGTAACAATGTATAGTTTTGCTTATTTTAAATAACATTGTGCTGACTCCTAACCAAGCCCCACATTTTTAGATATATACTGATGTCTACAGAATCCTGGTTGTATAATGGGTCTTTTCATATGCAGGGGAGGGGGGAGTGTCTGCTCTTCTTGCTTTCTCAGCCCCTTTTACTGGGTGTCTTAGCCTAACCTCATCAACAGAGCTAAACTGGGAGCTTCTCAGTAAGTTTTTAAAATGTTTTATTCTGGATTTTTATATCAGTATCTGTGCATATTCTTCTTTACAGTAGTGTCTATTACATGCAGTTATATATAATTTGGTGTATACTGTCCCTTTAACAAGGTTTAATAACTAAAGGGTCATTAAAGTAGAAAAATTGCATGATCTAATCCATAAGAACATGTCATTTTAACACTTGCGAACAATGTTTTGTGCACAAAAATGTTGGCTTGTGCAAATGTGACCAAGTGTATGTGTGTGTATTTTAATATGTTGTGTTGTTAGTGTTTCAGCCATTATTTTACTGACAAGGCTGGTGTTTTTATGGTACTTTAGATCAATATAGATAATAAACAATACATAGAGAAGTAAAGGGCTTTACATTCCTAAACTTCTGTATGTTTTTTAAGCTAATTGGAAAACAAATAGTGCTTTAAAATTAGTCCTAGCAGCTTTAGTTTCTGAATAATTATTCACTTTGTATTTTTTTCAAAAAAGATGTCAACTCTAAGAGCTTGATTTATGAAGCCCTTCTCCTTTTGACACTAAGGGGTCGATTTATCAAGCTGCGGCGGGCAGGGGCGTACATACGCCTCTGGCAGGCTGAATTACGCTGCCGGAATTTAGCATTGCACAAGAACGCAATTTGGGGTTCTTGTGCAACCCCGCCACCTGCCCACGCACAGCCAATCACGAGCGGCCAGCAGCTGTCAATCTTCACAGTCGGACGAGACCAGGGAGATTGAAATTTGCCACCTAAGAGGTGGCAAAGAGGTTAGGGAAGCAGCAGTCTAATGACCACTGTTTGTTAAATACGGACGTAGTCGTAGGGGGGCAAAGGCTGGCAAAGCCTTTGATAAATCGACCCCTAAGCAGTTTTTCCGATCAGAAGTACACACACTATATCTCTGGTATTGCAAGTAACAAATATGCAAGTTTGTTAGCATACTATTTATGCATTTCATATTTAACCACTAAATTCCATAAAAACAGAAACTAACTGTGCTACGCTCTCAGCAGACAAAGACACATCGTTTTTGTAAGAGCTTTGGATTTAGACACCAGAGGCTCATCATAGGTTTTGATGCAGACAGCAGGGAATGGTTTCCCCATAGCAGTGAGTTACCTCTACACACTGGAATCATTATCCAACATATTCTCAGCCTACCAGTGCCCTCCTGTGTCTACAGAAGCCAGTGCATAGGAAACTCTTACAGCTTGTGCACAGGTGATTAAAGCATCCAGCACTACCTCAGGACCCCCAAAGTTGATTTCTCTGTGTTCTGTCTTTAAACTGAAGTATTTTCCTGTACTAAGTAGCAGCACTACTACCATAAGGCCACAAAAACCCTCTCCTTAAATTGATATGCGCACTTTAAAATGACCTATGCGCTAGCCTTAGAAGAGCTGTGCACGCACACAGTCATGCTCATACATTAAAGACAATGGTGCTAGCAACCCTGTAATGCTATGTTTTTTAACACCACACATTGTTTAAACACAAAGTTAAAGTACTGCTGGTACTGAGTTGACTTGGCTACTTACACAAACAGCAGCAGTAGTTGCATGACCCAGCTGTGTGGCTGCTGAGTTGGTGACAGTTTTCTTTTTGGGCCAGCAGTTCTCTCAGACTTCATGTCCCTAGCTGACCAATACTAAGGGAACTTTAAGGCTGATAATTACTATAGGCAGGTATCATTAGCAGGTACAATTAGCAGATTATGATCAGTAAGTACAATCAGTAAGCAGCTAACAAAGTCTCATGGCAGAAGCTACAGGTGGGTAACAAAAATAACAAAGTGTTGAGAAGATACCTGTGTTGCCTTTTATAGCATATTCACAAACTGGCCAGCCACAAAAAGGACCTTTAACTTTGTATCATTGGGTCCATTAAAATAACAGTGATTTAAGTTAACTTAAAAACACAATTTATACTTACCTGGTAAATTTCTTTCTTTCTGGATATGGAGAGTCCATATTGTCGTTCAATTAATAGTGGGAGCCAATACCCAAGCTAGAGGAAACAGAATGAACAGGGAGGGAGAATAAGACAGGCAGACCTAAACAGAAGGCACCACCGCTTGAAGAACCTTTCTCCCAAAAGAGGCCCAGCCAAGGCAAAAGTATCAAATTTGGAAAAAGTATGCAGAGAGTACCAAGTTGCAGCCTTGCAAATCTGTTCCACAGAAGCTTCATTTTTGAAAGCCCAAGAAGAGGAGACAGCCATAGTGGAATGAGCTGTAATACTATCAGGAGTCTGCTGTCCAGCATTGTCATAAGCAAAATGAATCATACTTCTCAACCAGAGGAAAAGAGAAGTAGAAGTAGCCTTCTGACCCTTACGCTTTCCTGAGAAACAAACAAACAGGGCAGAAGACTGGCAAAAATCCTTAATCGCCTGTAGGTAGAATTTTAGAGCACGCACAACATCCAAGTTGTGCAACAGACATTCTTTATGAGAAGAAGGATTGGAACAGAGAGAAGGAACAACAATTTCCTGATTAATATTTCTATCCGAAACCACTTTTGGAAGAAACCCCAATTTAGTACAAAGAACCGCCTTATCCGCATTAAAGATAAGGTAACACGAATCACACTGCAAAGCCGAGATTTGCGAAACTCCAAAAAAACAAAAACCTTCCAAGATAGCAACTTTATATCTATGGAATGCATTGGCTCAAACGGAGTCTGCTGCAAGAACAAGATTAAGGCTCAAAGGAGGAGCAACAGGTTTAAACACAGGCCTGATTCTGACCAGGGCCTAACAAAAAGATTGAACATCTGGCACATCCGCGAGACGCTTGTGTAACAAAATAGATAATGCAGAAATCTGACCTTTTCAGAGGTCAACCCATTCAACTGACAACCCTTTCTCCAGACCTTCCTGGAGAAAAGACAAAATTCTAGGAATCCTGACCCTACTCCAAGAGTAGCCCTTAGATTCACACCAATGAAGGTATTTACGCCATACTTTATGGTAAATTTTTCGAGTAACAGGCTTGCGAGCCTGGATCATGGTCTCAATGACCGACTTAGAAAATCCACGCTTAGACAGAACTAAGCGTTCAATCTCCAAGCAGTCAGCTTCAGAGAAACGAGATTTGGATGGAGGAATGGACCCTGAGTTAGAAGGTCCTTCCTCAGAGGCAACCTCCAAGGTGGCCGAGATGACATCTTCACTAGGTCTGCATAACAGATCCTGCAAGGCCATTTGCCAATTGCTGATGCTCTCTCTTGTTTGATACAAGCAATAACTCGTGGAAGGAGCGCAAACGAAGGAAACAGGTATGCTAGACCAAAATTCCAAGGAACCGCCAGAGCATCTATCAGAGCGGCCTGAGGATCTCTTGACCTTGAACTGTACCTTGGAAGCTTGGCGTTCTGCCGAGACGCCATCAGATCCTACTCCGGCACCCCCCATTTGAGGGTTAACCTGGAGAACACCTCCGGATGGAGAGCCCACTCCCCGGGATGAAATGTCTGTTTGCTCATGAAATCCGCTTTCCAGTTGTCCATTCCAGGAATGTGGATGGCAGATAAACAACAATTGTGAGCTTCTGCCCACTGAATAATCCGTGCCACCTCCTTCATGTCTAAGGAACTCTGAGTTCCTCCCTGGTGGTTGATGAAAGCCACTGAGGTGATGTCCGACTGAAACCTGATAAACCAGGCTAAAGACAATTGAGGCCAAGCCATCAGAGCATTGTAAAGCATTGTAAATCACTCTCAACTCCAAGATGTTTATGGGGAGAGCAGACTCCTCCCGAGTCCATGGTCCCTGCGCCTTTAACGAGTCCCAGACTGCTCCCCAGCCTAGCAGGCTGGCATCCGTGGTCACAATCACCCATGAAGGTCTCCGGAAGCATTTGCCCTTAGACAGATGGTCCTGAAAAAGCCACCATGGGGGAGAGTCTATTGTCAACTGGTCTAGATCTTTCCTCTGAGACAGATCCGAATGGTCTCCGTTCCATTGAGTATGCATAATTACAGACCTTTCAAATGGAATTGAGCAAAGGGAATGATGTCCATGGACAAGGCAAGCAGACCAATTACCTCCATACATTGAGCCACTGATGGCCAAACAGTAGACTGAAGAGAGAGGCAAGAGGAAAGAATTTTGGATTTTCTAACCTTCATCGATTTTTTTTTTCATAAATAGGGAATCTATTATGGTCCCTAAGAAAACCACCCTTTTGTAGCTGGAACAAGGGAACTCTTTTCCTCCAGATTTACTTTCCAACCAAGGGAACGTAGACAAGACAACAAGATCTCTGTTAGAGAGTTTGCTTGTTGAAAAGATGGCATCTGAACCAATATATCATACAGGTATGGCGCCACTGCAATTCCCCGAGACCTGACAACTGCCAAGAGAGCCCCCAAAACCTTTGAGAAAATTCTGGGAGCTGTGGCAAGTCCAAACGGAAGAGCCACAAACTGAAAGTGTTTGTCTAGAGAGGTGAACCTCATGAATTTGTGATGATCCCTGTGGATGGGAACATGAAGTTACACGTCCTTCATGTCTATGGTCGTCATGAACTGACCCTCTTGGACCAAAGGAAGAATAGAACGAATGGTTTCCATTTTGAAGGCCGGTACCCTGAGAAACTTGTTGAGGCACTTTAGGTCTAAAATGGATCGAAAAGTTCCCTCTTTTTGGGAACCACAAACAGATTTCAATAGAATCCTAGACCCTGTTCCCTTACTGGAACGGGAACAATCACTCCCAGGGAGGAAAGGTCCTGAACGCAGTTCAAGAATGCCTCTCTTTTTACCTGGTCTGCAGATAATCTTGAGAGGTGGAATCTGCCCTGGGAGGGAAAGTTTAGAATTTTATTTTGTAACCCTGAGATACTATGTCCACAGCCCAAGGATCTGGGACATCTCATCTCCATGCTTAAACAAACAGGGAAAGTCTGCCCCCTACTTGATCCGATCCCGGACCAGGGGCCGACCCTTCATGCTGACTTAGACTTAGCTGAGGGTTTCATTGATTGCTTCCTCTTATGCCGAGACTGATTGGGCTTCCAAGAAGACTTGGACTGCTCCTGCTTGAAAGACGGAGAGGAAGACTTTTGACCTTTGAAGTTACGAAAGGAACGAAAATTACTTTGACGTCCTTTGAGTCTGTTCTTCTTGTCTTGCGGTCAAAAAAAACCTTTCCCACCAGTAATATCAGAAATTATTTCTGCCATACCAGGTACAAACAAGGTCTTACCCTTGTAAGGAAGCGCCAGAAGCTAGGACTTAGAGGTAACATCAGCTGACTAAGATTTTAGCCACAATGCCCTAGCAGCTATCCTCTATAGGGATCGTAGTTCTCTTAGCCAGAGTAGAAATAGCCCCTTCTACTTTAGGCACTGTGCCCTAAGAATCTTTAATGGAGTCAGCAACAGGAAACATCTTTTTAAATACAGGAGACGGGGAGAAAGGAATCCCTGGCTTCTCCCATTCCTGTAAAATAATCTCTCACACGGTCTGGGACAGGAAAAACTTCCACAGAAGAAGAAACATCATAGTATTTATTAAGTTTACTAGACTTCTTAGGGTTGACAACAACAGTCGTCCAAAATAGGCAATATCTCCTTTAACAGTACATGAAGGTGTTCAAGCTTAAATCTGAAATTTACTTCTTCAGTATCAGATGAAGGAATAATACTGTCCGAATCTGAGATTTCACCCTCAGAGGCTACCGACATATCCTCCTCATCAGACTTATGAGGGAGGGCAACCTGCGTTGCAGTAGGTGGAACAGAAACCTTACTATCTGAATGTCTAATTTTCCTCTTGCATTTGTCAAATAATACTAAATAAAAAATTACCCAAATTGTAGAATTTTTTTAAATACACTGCCACTTTTAAGAAATTTGAATACCACAGCCGCTTAACGTTATGCAAAAATTCCTTAAAATAATAAACCAATAAGGCACCCTACACCTCAGACAGGCTGAGGTGCCCTACCGTAACACTTATACACAATTTGGTTGCCAGAAGTCTCTAAAACGATCATATAGTAGATCGACACTGAACAGACTGAAATTCAATTACGCCGCTTTGCTCCGCTCCGTGAATATCCGACAGCATAGAGAAGTCACATGACCGGCAGAGAGAGGAAACTACGAAGCAAGTAAAAGGCGTGCGTTTCCCTCTGCCTACAACACCAGATCTTAATTTACACAAACGTTCAAGCGTTAGCCTGTTCTAACTAAGCAAGCAAAGAAAACCAACTGCCTAATTTTAAGTTTATACATAAATCCCTGTATACAACATAAGCCACACAAATACTAATAAAGTATTTCAACAAAATTAGCCCAAAGAGGAAAAAATGTCCCAATAAAGGGAATATTAACCCCTAGGCCCCAATTTATCAAAGGTGTTGCGGACCTGATCCGACACTGCCGATCAGGTCCGCAACACCTCGCTA
This sequence comes from Bombina bombina, assembly GCF_027579735.1. NCBI lineage: Eukaryota > Metazoa > Chordata > Amphibia > Anura > Bombinatoridae > Bombina > Bombina bombina. Next base: position 58,700,666 of record NC_069510.1, read on the forward strand.
AATGAGGAGAGCAATACGCTCTCCGCATTTAACATTGCATCAGCAGCTCACAAGAGCTGCTGGTGCAACGCCGCCCCCTGCTGACTCGCGGCCAATCGGCCGCCAGCAGGGGGGTGTAAGTCAACCCGATCGTATTCGATCGGGTTGATTTCCGTTGATTCCTGTCCGCCTGCTCTGAGCAGGTGGACAGGGTTATGGAGCTTGATAAATGGGCCTGATAGTCTCAACATACATAATGTGCCTGCCCACTGCCGAGGAACCAATGGGAAAGACACTGAAACAAACTAGAACATACATGTCCATACCAATAACTTACTTATCTTTAGATTATATCAGGAAAAAATGGATATCAAGGTAAATAAAACTCCAGTTCCAGATGGAATACATCTAAGATTTTTAAGTGAATTTAGCACTATTATAGCCAAACCTCTACTCTTAATTTTTCAAATCTCATTATCCTCAGGAACAGTACCTCAGGACTGCTGTAAAACTGATGAGGTGCCACTTTTTAAAAAGTGAAGCAGGACTGATCGAGTAAGCTATAGACCAGTTAGGCTGACATCAGCAGTGGGGAAGATACATAGGCGGCATAAGTTTCAGCGCAACTGCTGAATAGTGATGTCGCGAATTGTTCGCCGGCAAATAGTTCCCGGCGAACATAGCTTGTTTGCGTTCGCAGCGGCGGGCGAACATATGCAATGTTCGATCCGCCCCCTATTCGTCATCATTGAGTAAACTTTGACCCTGTATCTCACAGTCTGCAGACACATTACAGCCAATCAGCAGCAGACACTCCCTCCCAGACCCTCCCGGCTCCTGGGCAGCAGCCATTTTAGATTCATTCTGATCCTGCATTGTTAGTGAGAGGAGGGACAGTGTAGCTGCTGCTGATTTTTTAGGGAAATTGATAGCTAGGCTAGTGTATTCAGTGTCCACTACAGTCCTGAGGGACTCATCTAATCTCTGCTGTTTGGACAGCACCCCAAAAAGCCCTTTTTAGGGCTAGAACATCAGTGTTTTTTGGGGGGGGGTTTTGCCTGTGTAATTTTGACTGTGAAACATCAGTCTGCTAGTGTAATCTAATTGCAGTTGCCTGCCTGCAGTGCCACCACTCATATCTGTTGTAACAGTAGTGTAAATTTAAAAAAAAAACCTTTTTTGACTGTGAAACATCAGTCTGCTAGTGTAATCTAATTGCAGTTGCCTGCCTGCCAGCGTGTGTGCCAGGCCCACTTGCCAACTAGTGCCACCACTCATATCTGTTGTAACAGTAGTGTAAATATTTAATAAAAAAAAACTTTTTTGACTGTGAAACATCAGTCTGCTAGTGTAATCTAATTGCAGTTGCCTGCCTGCCTGTGCGTGTGCCAGGCCCACTTGCCAACTAGTGCCACAACTCATCTGTTGTAACAGTAGTGTAAACATTTAAAAAAAAAAATTTTTGACTGTGAAACATCAGTCTGCTAGTGTAATCTAATTGCAGTTGCCTGCCTGCCAGTGTGTGTGCCAGGCCCACTTGCCAACTAGTGCCACCACTCATATCTGTTGTAACAGTAGTGTAAATATTAAAAAAAAAAACTTTTTTGACTGTGAAACATCAGTCTGCTAGTGTAATCTAATTGCAGTTGCCTGCCTGCCTGCCAGCGTGTGTGCCAGGCCCACTTGCCAACTAGTGCCACCACTCATATCTGTTGTAACAGTAGTGTAAATATTTTTTAAAAAAACTTTTTTGACTGTGAAACATCAGTCTGCTAGTGTAATCTAATTGCCTGCCTGCCTGCCTGCCTGCCAGCTTGTGTGCCAGGCCCACTTGCCAACTAGTGCCACCACTCATATCTGTTGTAACAGTAGTGTAAATATTTAAAAAAAACAAAACTTTTTTGACTGTGAAACATCAGTCTGCTAGTGTAATCTAATTGCAGTTGCCTGCCTGCCAGTGCGTGTGCCAGGCCCACTTGCCAACTAGTGCCACAACTCATCTGTTGTAACAGTAGTGTAAATATTTAAAAAAAACAAAACTTTTTTGACTGTGAAACATCAGTCTGCTAGTGTAATCTAATTGCAGTTGCCTGCCTGCCAGTGCGTGTGCCAGGCCCACTTGCCAACTAGTGCCACAACTCATCTGTTGTAACAGTAGTGTAAACATTTAAAAAAAAATTTTTTGACTGTGAAACATCAGTCTGCTAGTATAATCTAATTGCAGTTGCCTGCCTGCCAGCGTGTGTGCCAGGCCCACTTGCCAACTAGTGCCACCACTCATATCTGTTGTAACAGTAGTGTAAATATTAAAAAAAAAAACTTTTTTGACTGTGAAACATCAGTCTGCTAGTGTAATCTAATTGCAGTTGCCTGCCTGCCTGCCAGCGTGTGTGCCAGGCCCACTTGCCAACTAGTGCCACCACTCATATCTGTTGTAACAGTAGTGTAAATATTTTTTAAAAAAACTTTTTTGACTGTGAAACATCAATCTGCTAGTGTAATCTAATTGCCTGCCTGCCTGCCAGCTTGTGTGCCAGGCCCACTTGCCAACTAGTGCCACCACTCATATTTGTTGTAACAGTAGTGTAAATATTTTAAAAAAAACTTTTTTGACTGTAAAACATCAGTCTGCTAGTGTAATCTAATTGCAGTTGCCTACCTGCCAGCATGTGTGCCAGGCCCACTTGCCAACTAGTGCCACCACTCATATTTGTTGTAACAGTAGTGTAAATATTTGTTAAAAAAAACTTTTTGACTGTGAAACATCAGTCTGCTAGTGTAATCTAATTGCAGTTGCCTGCCTGCCAGCGTGTGTGCCAGGCCCACTTGCCAACTAGTGCCACCACTCATATTTGTTGTAACAGTAGTGTAAATATTTAAAAAAAGAAATTTTTGACTGTGAAACATCAGTCTGCTAGTGTAATCTAATTGCAGTTGCCTGCCTGGCAGCGTGTGTGTCAGGCCCACTTGCCAACTAGTGCCACTACTCATATCTGTTGTAACAGTAATGTAAATATTTAAAAAAAAAAATCATTTTTGACTGTGAAACATCAGTCTGCTAGTGTAATCTAATTGCAGTTGCCTGCCTGCCAGTGCGTGTGCCAGGCCCACTTGCCAACTAGTGCCACAACTCATCTGTTGTAACAGTAGTGTAAATATTTAAAAAAAAAAAATTGACTGTGAAACATCAGTCTGCTAGTATAATCTAATTGCAGTTGCCTGCCTGCCAGTGTGTGTGCCAGGCCAACTTGCCAACTAGTGCCACCACTCATATCTGTTGTAACAGTAGTGTAAATATTAAAAAAAAAAACTTTTTTGACTGTGAAACATCAGTCTGCTAGTGTAATCTAATTGCAGTTGCCTGCCTGCCTGCCAGAGTGTGTGCCAGGCCCACTTGCCAACTAGTGCCACCACTCATATCTGTTGTAACAGTAGTGTAAATATTTTTTAAAAAAACTTATTTGACTGTAAAACATCAGTCTGCTAGTGTAATCTAATTGCAGTTGCCTGCCTGCCTGCCAGCGTGTGTGCCAGGCCCACTTGCCAACTAGTGCCACCACTCATATTTGTTGTAACAGTAGTGTAAATATTTTTTAAAAAACTTTTTGACTGTGAAACATCAGTCTGCTAGTGAAATCTAATTGCAGTTGCCTGCCTGCCAGCATGTGTGCCAGTCCCACTTGCCAACTAGTGCCACCACTCATATTTGTTGTAACAGTAGTGTAAATATTTAAAAAAATAAACTTTTTTGACTGTGAAACATCAGTCTGCTTTTTTGTGTCAGGCTCACAGCGTATACTGTGCCCACTTGCCCAGTGCCACCACTCATATCTTGTTTAATAGTAGTGTAAGTGTACATTTAAAAAAAAATAAACTTTTTGGATTGTGAAACATCAGTCTGCTTTTTTGTGTCAGGCTCACAGTGTATACTGTGCCCACTTGCCCAGTGGCACCACTCATATTTTGTTTAATAGTAGTGTAAGTGTGCATTTAAAAAAAAAAATGACAGGCAGAGGCAGGCCACTCCGCAGGTGCCATCGTGGTCGTGGTGCTGTGATTCCCTTTGACCCTACAATAATGCCCAGTGTTCAGAGGCCACGTACCATGAACGCAAAAAGTTCTGAGGAGGACCTAGTTGACTGGCTAACACAGGACACCCAATCTTCTACAGCTTCCGCTCGGAACCTTGACGCACCATCCACCTCCAGCTTAGCTTCGGGCACCTCTCAAGTGACCACTCACCCGCCTCCCGCCACCACCAACACTAGCTCCACAGCCGCTTCACTTGATCTGTCAGAGGAGTTATTGACACATCAGTTTGAATAAATGAGTGATGCGCAACCATCATTGACAGAGGATGTAGATAACAGTGATATGTCTCAGTCAGGCAGCATTACAGACATGGACGTACGGTGTGATGATGATGATGATGATGTACCCGCTGCTGCTTCCTTTGTTGATTTGTCAGATACAAGTGAAGCGGTTGATGATGATGCGTCCGTGGATGTCACGTGGGTGCCCGCTAGAAGAGAAGAAGAAGAGGGGGAAAGTTCAGATGGGGAGACAGAGAGGAGGAGGAGGAGACGAGTTGGAAGCAGGGGGAGGTCGTCGCAAGGAGCTAGTGGCACAGTCAGACAGCATGCATCGGCACCCGGGGTCAGCCAGACAGCACGCCAATCAACGCATGCTGTTGCCACCACCAGAATGCCGTCATCGCAGAGCTCAGCAGTGTGGCATTATTTTTTCTGTGTCTGCCTCTGACAACAGCGATGCCATTTGCAACCTGTGCCAAAAGAAACTGAGTCATGGGAAGTCCAACACCCACCTAGGTACAACTGCTTTGCGAAGGCACATGATCTCACATCACAAACGCTGATGGGATGAACACATGAGTAGAAGCAGCACACAAACTCAAAGCCGCCATCCTCCTCCTGGTCCAGCACCTTCAGCCACGTCAACCACTGCTGTCCTCCTTGCCCCCTCTCAACCATCCGCCACTCCATCTCTCTTCCATAGCAGTTCCTGCTCATCTGCCCACAGTCAGGTGTCTGTCAAGGACATGTTTGAGCGTAAGAAGCCAATGTCCCAAAGTCACCCCCTTGCCCGGCGTCTGACAGCTGGCTTGTCTGAACTCTTAGCCCGCCAGCTTTTACCATACAAGCTGGTGGAGTCTGAGGCGTTCAAAAAATTTGTAGCTATTGGGACACCGCAGTGGAAGGTACCCGGCCGAAATTTCTTTGCACAAAAGGCAATCCCCAACCTGTATTCGATTATGCGAAAGGAAGTAATGGCATGTCTGGCACACAGTGTTGGGGCAAGGGTCCATCTGACCACTGATAGCTGGTCTACAAAGCATGGTCAGGGCAGGTATATCACCTACACTGCGCATTGGGTAAACCTGCTGACGGCTGCCAAGCATGGAATGCGTGGCTCTGCAGAGGAGTTGGTGACAACGCCACGACTTGCAGGCAGGCATGCTGCTACCTCCTCTACTCCTCCTACTCCATCCTCTTCCATAACCTCTTCCTCTTCTGCTGCTGCGTCATGCTCCACATCAACGGCACTCCCCCAGCTCCGCAGGTACTATTCCACATCCCGGATACGGCAGTGTCACGCTGTCTTGGGGTTGACTTGCCTGAAAGCAGAGAGTCACACCGGAACAGCACTCCTGTCCGCCCTGAACGCACAGGTGGATCAGTGGCTGACTCCGCACCAACTGGAGATCGGCAAAGTGGTTTCTGACAACGGAAGTAATTTGTTGGCGGCATTGATATTGGGCAAGTTGACACATGTGCCGTGCATGGCACATGTGTGTAATCTGATCGTACAATGCTTTGTGCATAAGTACCCAGGCTTACAGGACATCCTGAAGCAGGCCAGGAAGGTGTGTGGCCATTTCAGGCGTTCCTACACGGCCATGGCAAATTTTGCAGATATCCAGCGGCGAAACAACATGCCAGTGAGGCGCTTGATTTGCGACAGCCAGACACGTTGGAATTCAACACTCCTAATGTTCGACCACCTGCTCCAACAAGAAAAAGCCGGTAACGAGTATTTGTATGACCGGGGTGCTAGGACAGCCTCTGCGGAGCTGGGGATTTTTTTGCCATGTTACTGGACGCTCATGCGCAATGCCTGTAGGCTCATGCGTCCTTTTGAGGAGGTGACAAACCTAGTCAGTCACACCGAAGGCACCATCAGCTACATCATACCATTTGTTTTCTTCCTGGAGCGTTCCCTGCGAAAAGTGCTGGATCAGGCCATAGATGAACGTGAAGAGGAAGAGTTGTGGTCACCATCACCACCAGAAACAGCCTTATCAGCATCGCTTGCTGGACCAGCGGCAACGCTGGAAGAGGATTGTGAGGAAGAGGAGTCAGAGGAGGAATGTGGCTTTGAGGAGGAGGAGGAAGACCAACCACAAAAGGCATCCCAGGGTGCTCGTTGTACGTGGCTGGGGGGAAGAAGATACCTTCAGTGATATCACTGAGGATGAGGAACGGGACATGAGTAGCTCGGCATCCAAACTTGTGCAAATGGGGTCTTTCATGCTGTCGTGCCTGTTGAGGGACTTCGTATAAAAAAGCTGAAGGAGAAGGACCTGTACTGGGTGTCCACGCTACTAGACCCCCGGTATAAGCATAAAGTGCCTGAAATGTTACCAAATTCCCACAAGTCGGAAAGGATGCAGCAATTACAAAATAAATTAAAAAGTATGCTTTACACAGCGTATAAGGGTGATGTCACAGCACAACGGGAATCTAACAGGGGAAGAGGTGAAAGTAATCCTCCGACTCCCACGACCACGCCGGCAAGGACAGGACGCTTAACAGATGTGTTGTTGATGGAGGACATGCAGAGCTTTTTAACTTCTATGCATCGCCACAGCCCTTCGGGGTCCACCCTCAGAGAACGACTCGACCGACAGGTAGCAGACTATCTCGCCTTAACTGCAGATCTCGACACTATGAGGAGCGATGAACCCCTTGACTACTGGGTGTGCAGGCTTGACCTGTTGCTATAGAACCTCTGGCCTGCCCCCCTTCAAATGTCCTGTCAGAAATGACCTTCAGTGCTGCAGGAGGTATTGTCACTGAGAAGAAAAGTCGCCTAGGTCAAAAAAGTCTAGATTACCTCACCTTTATTAAGATGAATGAGGGATGGATCCCGAAGGGACTGACATTGGGCGATACATTCAAGTAAAAAAGGCCTAATGAGATGATCTGCCTTGGGCTATAAATGGTCCACAAGCTGCTGTATGTTATCTTCAAATGCCGGATGACTTGCGTGACTTATCCGCCACCAACTAGTGTTCAAGCCGCAAAGTTTTAGGGCACTTTTTGCCAAGAAAACAAACATCAATTTTTTTGGCCGCTGCTACAGCAGCGGCTGCAACAATACCTAATTTTTCAGGCATGTGTAAATGCCAAATTTTTCTGGCCTCTGGCGCTGCACTGTGGCTTCAAAAAAAAAAAAAGGCACGTAACAGGGAGTAAAGTGATAGGAATAGTACTACTTAACACACCACTCATATCTGGTGGCACAGTAGATTGCACGCGCAGTGCCCCAAATTTGAAGTAGGAGGACCGACCAAGCATCATGGGTCCCAGACCGCACGTCTTGTAATTCTCTGTCTGGGAAATTATCTATCTATTAAATCTATCTATTTATCTATCAAATCTATCTATCTATCTATCTATCTATCGTATCTATCAAATGTATCTATTGCATCTATTGATCTATCTATCTCGTGGCCGGACTGACCAAGCATCTTTTTCCATCTCCCGGTTCCTAAAATCCATGTCATATACACGTACCCTGATAGGGGACGTAACAGGTATTAAACTGATAAGAATAGTACTACTTAACACACCACTCATATCTGGTGGCACAGTAGATTGCATGCGCAGTGCCCCAAATTTGAAGTAGGAGGACCGACCAAGCATCTTTTTCCATCTCCCGGTTCCTAAAATCCATGCCATATACACGTCCCCTGGCGCCGCAACTGCCTTTGGGAACCTTACCATGGTCCCAGTCTGCACATCTTGTAATTCTCTGTCTGGGAAATTATCTATCTATCAAATCTATCTATTTATCTATCAAAACTATCTATCTATCGTATCTATCAAATGTATCTATTGCATCTATTGATCTATCTATGTAATCTATGTATCTATCTATCTATCAAATCTATCTATCTCGTGGCCGGACCGACCAAGCATCTTTTTCCATCTCCCGGTTCCTAAAATCCATGCCATATACACGTACCCTGATAGGGGACGTAACAGGTATTAAACTGATAAGAATAGTACTACTTAACACACCACTCATATCTGGTGGCACAGTAGATTGCACGCGCAGTGCCCCAAATTTGAAGTAGGAGGACCGACCAAGCATCTTTTTCCATCTCCCGGTTCCTAAAATCCATGCCATATACACGTCCCCTGGCGCCGCAACTGCCTCTGGGAACCTTACCATGGGTCCCAGACCGCACGTCTTGTAATTCTCTGTCTGGGAATTATCTATCTATCAAATCTATCTATTTATCTATCAAATCTATCTATCTATCGTATCTATCAAATGTATATATTGCATCTATTGATCTATCTATCTAATCTATGTATCTATCTATCTATCTATCTATCTATCTATCAAATCTATCTATCTCGTGGCCGGACCGACCAAGCATCTTTTTCCATCTCCCGGTTCCTAAAATCCATGCCATATACACGTCCCCTGATAGAGGACACCGCAGTGGAAGGTACCCGGCCAAAATTTCTTTGCACAAAAGGCAATCCACCCCAACCTCTACTCGATTGTGCAAAAGGAAGTAACCTTACCATGGGTCCCAGACCGCACGTCTTGTAATTCTCTGTCTGGGAAATTATCTATCTATCAAATCTATCTATTTATCTATCAAATCTATCTATCTATCAAATCTATCTATCTATCGAATCTATCAAATGTATCTATTGATCTATCTATCTAATCTATGTATCTATCTATCAAATCTATCTATCTCGTGGCCGGACCAACCAAGCATCTTTTTCCATCTCCCGGTTCCTAAAATCCATGCCATATGCACATACCCTGATAGGGGACGTAACAGGTATTAAACTGATAAGAATAGTACTACTTAACACACCACTCATATCTGGTGGCACAGTAGATTGCATGCGCAGTGCCCCAAATTTGAAGTAGGAAAACCGACCAAGCATCTTTTTCCATCTCCCGGTTCCTAAAATCCATGCCATATACACGTCCCCTGACGCCGCAACTGCCTCTGGGAACCTTACCATGGGTCCCAGACCGCACGTCTTGTAATTCTCTATCTGGGAAATTATCTATCTATCAAATCTATCTATTTATCTATCAAATCTATCTATCGAATCTATCAAATGTATCTATTGCATCTATTGATCTATCTATCGAATCTATCAAATGTATCTATTGCATCTATTGATCTATCTATCTAATCTATGTATCTATCTATCAAATCTATCTATCTTGTGGCCGGACCGACCAAGCATCTTTTTTCCATCTCCCGGTTCCTAAAATCCATGCCATATACACGTCCCCTGATAGGGGACTCCACAGGGATTAAACTGATAAGAATAGTAATACTTAACACACCACTCATATCTGGTGGCACAGTAGATTGCACGCGCAGTGCCCCAAATTTGAAGTAGGAGGACCGACCAAGCATCTTTTTCCATCTCCCGGTTCCTAAAATCCATGCCATATACACGTCCCCTGATAGGGGACACCACAGGGATTAAACTGATAGGAATAGTACTACTTAACACACCTTATAATAACGCAGAGAGAGGCAACGCAGACAGAGGAGTCTGAAGAAGAGGAGTCAGAGGAGGAAGGTGGCTTTGAGGAGGTGGAAGACCAAACACAGCAGGCGTCCCAGGGGGCTTGTTGTCACCTTTCGGGGACCCTTGGTGTTGTACGTGGCTGGGTGGAGGAAGAGACCTTCTATGACATCAGTGAGGACAAGGAACGGGACATGGCTAGCTTGGTATCCAACCTTGTGCAAATGGGGAGTTTGCGGTTGTGCAAATGGACTGTTTGCGGTTGTTTGCGGTGCGTTAAAGGGACAGTCTAGGCCAAAATAAACTTTCAGGATTCTGATAGAGCATGTCATTTTAAACAATTTTCCAATTTACTTTTATAACCAATTTTGCTTTGTTCTCTTGGTATTCTTAGTTGAAAGCTTAACCTAGGAGGTTCATATGCTAATTTCTTAGACCTTGAAGCCCACCTCTTTTAGATTGCATTTTAACATTTTTTCACCACTAGAGGGTGTTAGTTCACGTATTTCATATAGATAACACTGTGCTCATGCACGAGAAGTTATCTAAGAGCAGTTACTGATTGGCTAGACTGCAAGTCTGTCAAAAGAACTGAAAAAAGGGGCAGTTTGCAGAGGCATAGAGACAAGATAATCACAGAGGTTACAAGTATATTATTATAAATGTGTTAGTTATGCAAAACTGGGAAATGGGTAATAAAGAGATTATCTATCTTTTAAAACAATAAAAATTCTGGTGTAGACTGTACCTTTAAATGGGGAGTTTGGTCTGTCACTGTGAAGTGGGCATAACCCTTACACTACCTGATCGGTACAACATCATACCTGATGTTTTAAAGCACATTATTCCAAACTATTTAGGAATGTTAGGTGATTTATGCCCTTTATGGCTTAAAACCAGACTCTGCATCAGCTATTTAATTTTCCATTGGAGTTTTGCCATGGATCCCGCTCCGGCATGCCACAGTCCAGGTGTTAGTCCCCTTGAAACAACTTTTCCATCACTATTGTGGCCAGAAAGAGTCCCTGTTGGTTTTAAAGTTCGCCTGCCTATTGAAGTCAATGGCGGTTCGCCCGGTTCGCCAACAGTTGCAGAAGTTCGAGTCCGCCGTTCGCGAACCGAAATTTTTAGGTTCGCGACATCACTACTGCTGAAACCTACACCGCCCAGAAGTTCACCTCGCACATCGGGTGAATGACATATACGTGTCTAAGTAAAAAACAAAAAAAGTTAAAATCGCCCGTAAAAATCCAACCCGCCTCCCAAAAATTAAACTGACAAGTCAAAATCCCTATATCTGCCATCCCCCCACATCGCACCCACTAATAAAAGTATTAACCCCTAAACCGCCAACCCCCCACAACTCAATCTAACTAATTACACTATTAACTCCTAATCCGCCAAACCCCCACAACACAAACTACTATATAAACCTATTATTAGTATCATTTATTTGTATAGCGCCGCCAAATTCCGTAGCGCTGATTAAACTCTAAACCGCCAACCCCCAACAACGCAAACTACCTAATTAACCTATTAACGCCTAAACTGCTAACCCCCACAACGCAAAGTATTAAACCAATAACTAAGCCCCCTAACCTAACACCCCCTAAGTTAACCCCAATTACAACACACTAACATAAAATAAAAAAATAAACTACATTTAAAAATAATAAACATTTACAAAAAAAAAATACTTTAAAAACCCTAACATTACTGAAAATAAAAAAACCTACCCTTACTCAAGAAACCTAAGATTACATAAAAGTAAAAAAAAACCTAAGATTAAATTAAATTAAAACAATCTAAGATTACAAAAAATAACAAAATCTAAGATTACAGAAAACAACAATTATATTATTGAAAATAAAAAAGTTATTCCAAATCTAATCCCCCCTTAAAAACAAAAAAGCCACCCCAAAATAAAAACACCCCCTAATCAAACAATAAGCTGCCAATAGCCCTTAATAGGGCCATTTGTAGGACATTGCCCTAAAGAAATCAGCTCTTTTACACCAAAAAATACTAAATACCCCCTAACAGTACAACAACCAATAGAATTTAAGCAGCTCTCATCCTATTGGCTGATTTGAAATTTTCAGCCAATAGGAAAGCAAGGTACCCCAATATAAAAAGGGTACCTCACATTCAATCTTCAATGTGCGGCTGACGATCGCATGAAGAAGAGCCTCCATGTCGGATGACCGCAACGCCGATCCACCTCCGCTCCATGCCGCCTCCGCAACACCGGGATAAAGATTGAAGATGGAGCTGCCTGGAAGAAGACCTTCACCGCTGGACTTAAGGAATGGTGAGTACCTATCTGTGGGTTAGTGTTAGTTTTGTTTAGATTTTTTTTGGGTGTTTTTATTTTTTATTTTAATGGGCACTAAAAAGAGCTGATTGCCCTTTTAAGGGCAATGCCATACAAATGCCCCTTTAGGGGCAATAGGTAGATACGTTGTTGTTTTTTTAAGTTAGGTCTTTTTTATTTTGCGGCGTTGGGTGGCTTTTTTGTTTTTAAGGGGGATTAGTTTAGAAATAACTTTTTTTATTTTGGATAATGTAGTTTTTCTATCATTTTAGATTTTTTTTTGTTTTTTCTGTAATCTTAGATTTTTTTAATTAAACATAGGTTTTTTTATTTTTATGTAATCTTGTTTTTTTATTTTGAGTAAGGGTAGGTTTTTAATTTTCAGTAATAATAGGGTTTTTAAAGTATTTTTGTTGTTGTAAATGTTTATTATTTTTAAATGTAGTTAGTATTTTTTTATTTTATGTTGGTATATTGTAATTGGGGTTAATTTAGGAGGTGTTAGGTTAGGGGGCTTAGTTTAATACTTTGCGTTGTGGGGGTTGGTGGTTTAGGGGTTAATAGATTAATTAGGTAGTTTTCGTTGTGGGTGGTTGGCGGTTTAGGGGTTAATAGTGTAATTAGGTAGCTTGCATTGTGGGGGGTTGGCAGTTTAGAGGTTAATAGGTTAATTAGGTAGTTTGCGGTGGGGGGATGGTGGATTAGGGGTTGATATTGCGTATGCGTTAGGTGTTTGTTCAAGTATCCAAGGAGTTACGTTATGTTAGTTTATGGGAGTAAAAACAGCGGCCGATGGGTGAAATATATGTGGCGCACTTGTATGCAGCGTCATATATGTGATCACTAGATCCGAATAAAAATTGGTGAGTCCGACTTTTGCACCCAACGCCGCATATGTGATCAGGCCCCTTGTGTCCTGTACTATTAACACACAATGGGATTGTAATGCTATTGTAGGACCTGGAACTATATTTCCTGTTGTCACAATTGAACGGGAATATATAGTTCTGTTTACATTTAACATAACTTGTGTGAGAATAAATAGCTGGTTAAGACTATTTTATACATAATCTCCCTATTGATAACATTATAATGGGGCGCAACTAAATTAATCGCAAAGATTTAAAGTACTGACCCACAGGGAGGGCAAGTACCTAATAGATATTTAATTCCTGCCTAGTTCCACCATTACCAGCATACACGTTTTTAAATTAACCCACTTTTGTTTTCTTGAATAAAGTTTGAATTTTAAATTTTTGTAATCCACGCAATAACTATTGGGAGTAACAAGAGTGCTTATATAGCATAATTTTCTCAGTTTCTTTAACTGAATTAGTAAATGTAAGTGGATAATACTCAGATTGGACAAAAGTAATTAGTAGTAATTAATAACTAATCGGGATTCACATAGGGCATGTAATTTTAAACAACTTTCCAATATACTTTTATCATCAAATTTGTTGAAAGCTAAACCTAGGTAGCCTCATATACTAATTTCTAAGCCCTTGAAGGCCGCCTCTTATCTCAGTGTAATTTGAAAGTTTTTCACAGCTAGACACTGCTAGTTCATGTGTGCCATATAGATAACATTGTGCTCAATTAATGAGTCAGTACTGCTAAAATGCAAGTCTCAAAAGAACTGAGATAAGAGGGCAGTCTGCAGAGGCTTAGATACAAGCTAATCACAGAGGTAAAAAGTATATTAATATAACAGTGTTGAATATGCAAAACTGGGGAATGGGTAATAAATGGATTATATATATTTTTAAACAATTACAATTATGGAGTAGCCTGTCCCTTTAACATACTTATACTTATACATACATCAGTGATGGCTGGTGAAGAAGTTGGGGCGCTAGACCCCACCCCTTAAAACAAAGCCCCACCCCTCAGATAGGAAACTAGGGAATCAACTAGGTTTCCAGAATTTAGTATACATATATATTGTGTATAAAATTAGGTGTCGCACAGACACGATTGCGGTTATTTAAAAACATAACATAAGAAGATTATATTGCATCTTTCATAATCTAATGTTCTGCGCGTAGCAGAATATGTTCTATTTATTTTTAAAGAGATATTTTATTATATATCTGATGTATATTTGCACAAACATATATTTATATATATATATATATATATATATATATATATATATAGTTGATATAGGTCTAGATATATACAGATATATATAGGACAGATAGATATATATATATATATATATATATATATATATATGAATATCTATTTAAAAATACATAGAATATATTCCCCTTTGTGCAGAACATTGGAATGTGAAATATTTATAGTAAATACACAGTTAAACATTATGAATGTTGCATAAATGTTTTTCATGTTTTCATCTATTTAATTGCAAAGGGCTCTTATAATTCATATTATTATTATTAGTTATTTGTAGAGCTCCAGTGCACTTATATATATGTCTATATACAGTATGTATACATATGTATTTATTTGTTTATATGTCCGTAAATACATATATAAACATATAAATACATATATATATATATATATATATATATATACATACACACATACATACATATGCATAGTTAGATATGTGTATGTATGTATCTCTATGTTAAAGCCCTTTGCAGTCTTTTTTTTAACACATGAGACCTCATATCTTTTGGCCCTTATAACCTTTTTATGCAATTTTTTTGATCAGATACTGTTATTATGAGTGTAACTGTACTTTTAAATGTTGAGATGTTTTATGAATTCAGCAAAGTATATCAAGAGAATTAAGCACATTTGATAATAGGAGTAAATTGGAAAATCATTTAAAATTGCCTGTAATATTCTATCTGAATCCTGAAAGAACAAAAATGGGTTTCATATCCCTTTAGTAGGTCCCAATTGGATGTAACCTGTAGTGTACTGCAAACATTTAACAATAAATGCTCTCAAGAATTAGAACATTATATATTTTATCAAGCATAAAGAATTTACTAGACATGCAAAAATTCATACTTTATTATTCAGTTTGTAAACACATAATGTAGTTATCCTCTTTCTTTGGCAATTACTTTGATCTGATCCCAGATATTTGATATCCAAAGTGCAATTAAAACATTTAAATAGCTGATTTAGAAGTATTAATAGGGCTGTTTTTCAAGTTCTCAGTTTACTGTAGCCTTCTTTACTAGGTGTGTGACAGTATAATGAGTTTGTTTTTTACATCATATATGAAAATGTTAGGATTTTGAAGTTTACATTTATACAGTGTAGGTTACATTTTCTAAGGGAGGCTTGCCTGTTTATCCAAGTAGTGGTCCTATTATAGATAGCTAGTCCATTACAGCTCTGACAAATGAGACAAGTAGGCAACTTGGGAAATGGAGGCCTGCTCTGAAATAAGCATGGACATAACTGCTAGGGGTTTTGGGTGATCCAGTTGCTGTAATCATTAACAGATATTCTTTGTGTCCTCAAATATATATATACAAACATATTTATTCCAAATATGTACAGAACATCTGACCAGTTAATATTTTTAGGGAGGAACCCTTTTAATATATCAAGGGCACTGTGGTATCAGGCAAAATCATGATTCTTATGATATATGGAAGCCTTATTATTCTATAGTAGCTCTGCTTACACACAAACCCAGTACAAAATGAGTGGTCTCTTGCAGGGGAATAATATATTGTAATTCTACAAATGTAAAGTGTTTTTTCACTATAGGCAGGTTGTTTCGCCCTTGTTGGGGCTCTTCAGTATGATGTAGGTGCTATGTTATTGGACTCAAGCAATGATTTTAGGTTTACGGTTATATGCCAGTTTTGCTGATGATTTCATTAATTTTCATAACCACACTTATAAAGCATGAAATGAATGCTTGAGCAGAGGAGCACCAACCATAGACAGCCTGTTTGGCCCGCTTGGGGCTCATCCCTCCATTGTATTAATTTTAGCAAACAACCAATATACTTATCTGTGCAAAATTGCAACACTTATAGTATAATTCAAAATACATTTCAATATAATGGGCAGCCCTATAGCAAAGGGTGAAATGCTCAAGGACATCAGCATCAACCATAATAACTTGAGTGAGAAAGAGTCCCAAAGTAGCAAAACAGGCTGCCTATGGTTGATGCAGTGTTATGTAAGCCTCATGTATTTCACAGTTTGCTACCCTACTGGTTTAAACTGACAGGAGCATAAGGGTTGCCATATTAAAAATGCATTTTGAATTAGTAATACACTCTGTGGGATAATTTGTATATTTTATCCATTGTATATTTATTCCTTGCTGAACTTAATAAAATGGAGGGTTTATCTCACTCTGTTAACAACAATACATGTATTTGGTACAATGAGAATCCCTGCTCTAAAGGATGTAAGTGCAGACCATGTTCCAAAAAGCTTACAATCTAGTGTTTCAGTGCTTTGCTCAAAGAGCTTACAATCTTGTGTTTAAGGAGAACTTACCTCTGGGTACTTACAGTGTAGAGAAATAAAAGAATTATCTGATGTAAGACTGCACTCAGCATGTGACATAATACTAGTCCCCCTGAAATCTTCAATCTTCCTGTCACTGCCATAGAGTATTTCAGTCTTCGTTATACTGCTTGCCAGATATGAATCAGTCTATGCACATCTTGTAAGGATTTTTCACCCAATGCAAGAAGATAGGTGCATGACACACTGTACCTTATAATGCAGTGTTTTGTTCTCAGTCTCTAATCTGAGGTAAAAAATACAGGACCATCTCATGATGTATTAAATCTTGTGCTTCACTAGGACTCTCTGCTTCAAAAATCCAACTTGTCCCACGGTTACTGTAGACATTCAAGTTTAGTGTCAGAGATATGGTAGTCCTTGTTCCAGGGTACTGCAGTTCTCAGATACAATTGTAAACCAGCTGCAAGGTGCTTATAACCTAGTAGTATTATTGGTGTCCCTATGCCAAGGCATTGCATTGAGGATATAAGTGCAAACATATTAATTATATCATTGTATTCTCTTCGTCAAGATCCTTAACATTATTACATTATACAGATGTGTGCAGTGAGAGTGGATTTAAGCCATTCAATTAGATTTAATATCAGTTTATTAAAGTTATAGCAGTGTAAGTTTAATTATGCTTTATTGTTATTGTTAAGATTCAAGTTCTAGTGTTACAGAGATGATTTGTATATTTACAGAAAGCTTTAAACATACAGAACCAAATTAAAGCTTAAGATTTTTATTAAATGGGAAAGTACAGGAAAAGTGTGGGCTCTTGTAGCAGGATCTGTATTTACAATCTAATGTGGTAATGATATGTCTTGCTCAAAGAGCTTACAAACTTGTTAATCTCAGTAAATCTTACCTTAGATACTTACAGTTTAGTAAAATAAAAATCCTTGAAGGAGATCTGCAATCAGCGGGTATACTGCTGGCCAGGTGCGCATCAGTCTGATTTAAATTTATTTCGGATCGCCAGTTGTTCTTTCTTATCCAGGTCAAGCTGAAGAAACAGCTGCCTCAGATGCTGCACCTTATAGCACATTGTTTAATGAAGGTCCCAGCAACAGCAAGTTTGCAGCGTGAGGACATCTGCCATTAGCGCATATACTGCTGGCCAGATGCGCATCAGTCTGATCTAAATTTTTTCAAATCGCCAGTTGACTTTTCTTCATCCAGGTCAAGCAGAATAAACAGCTGCATCAGATGCGGCACCTTACAGTCCAGTGTTTAATAAGGGTCCCAGCACCAGTAAGTTTGCAGCGTGAGGACATCTGCCATTAGCACGTATACTGCTGGCCAGATGCGCATTAGTCTGATCTGAATTTATTTCAGATCGCCAGTTGACTTTTTTTATCTGGGTTAAGCTAAAGAAACAGCTGCATCAGATGCTGCACCTTACAGTAGAGTGTTTGATGAGGTTCCCAGCACCAGTAAATTTGCAGCATATAAATTGCAGACCCATGCCGTGGGGTTTATATTCCAGGCCTTTACTAGAAGTCCTTGCTTTAGAGCATTTGCAGAGTAATGATCCAGTAATTATTCCCATCCTTAAAGCTGGTTTAAAGCCTTTACTGAAAGCTGCAAGTCTTAAACAAATATATAGAGGAAGCACAGAAAGGCATTTGTGTGTCCTACAGTTATGGCTATAATAATTATAATGCTATAATATGTTTAAAATAATTATTTAAAAAAATAAAATATTTATTAAATTATATATATATTTTTAAATAAAGGTGTTAAGATAATATTGATCATTAAAGTATATATGCTATGTTTTGTCTCAGAGTACTGGTGTCCATAGGAACCTACAAAGTTTACTATTACTATTACTGTCATTTATCTGTATTATTTTACAATGTATATAAATGTGACTTAGTATTATTCAGTTACTGAGTTGGGGTGATCAAGGTAACACTACCTGTAGTAATTGGTGTTCATACCTGCAGTTCCCACTGGATGCTATTTGCATTGTGTTGGAGGTAGTCACTGTTCTTCATACCAGCACATAAACAGAGCTGTGGTTGTACAGCAATAGATGTTTTGTAATGTGCTGACTGTGAAATAAAGATATTATATAACTTTTATTTACATGTCAAGCTCAGCAGGATCAGTCTGGCAACTTTAGTAAATTGAGCAGCAGTTATGTGGGAGGTGGCTTTGTGTTGTCAGTTGGTTTTGTGACATAACTGCTGCATCACATAAGCCTCTCCCCTAAGGTTGTCACCATGACAACCAGGCATCCTATTATGCCATGACTGTCAGCTTAGCCTTTAGCTATGTCATCAGTGTAGCTTTAACATTAGATGTTTAATTAAACATAATAAAACAACTTTGTAATATACTCATTACTTACTTTGCCCCTTTTCATGTGAGTTAGCTCTGAAAATTGTACATTGAGTTGGAACTGCATCCTTCTGACTTTTCAGAGCTAACTCTGCATCAAATATTTTCCTAATTTGCTTTAATAGATAACAACGGCAAAACAATTCACTTTATGCTAACGTATAGCCAATGATTAGCCTTGTCTGCCGACTCAAACTTATTTGGCTCCTCCAAATAAGGCGAGTGTTAAGCGCATTTTTTCTATTTAACCCCTTAACGACCAAGGACGTACAGGGTACGTTTTACAAAAAAGATCAGCTGCCAGTGCCTAGAATGGTGGTAAATAGTTAGTGGGGGGAGGGTTAGAGAGCTCTTTGGGGGGAGCAG
This sequence comes from Bombina bombina, assembly GCF_027579735.1. Taxonomy (NCBI): domain Eukaryota; kingdom Metazoa; phylum Chordata; class Amphibia; order Anura; family Bombinatoridae; genus Bombina; species Bombina bombina. The sequence goes on from NC_069510.1 coordinate 58,719,965, forward strand.
GGAGGTTTGAGGCTAAGGCGGGATCCTACACAGCAGAATATATATATTTATTTTTTTTATTAAAAAAAGTTTTTTATTTTAGTACTGGCAGACATTCTGCCAGTAGTTAAGATGCCGGGGACAATTATCTCTACACTAAAGCTAAAATTAACCCTGCAAGCTCCCTACAAGCTACCTAAATAACCCCTAAACTGCTGGGCATAATACAAGTGTGGTGCACAGCAGCATTTAGCAGCCTTCTAATTGCCAAAAAGCAATTCCAAAGCCATATATGTCTGCTTTTTCTGAACAAAGGGGATCCCAGAGAAGCATTTACAACCATTTGTGCCATAATTGCACAAGCTGTTTGTAAATAATTTCAGTGAGAAACCCAAAGTTAGTGAAAAAGTGAACAATTTTTTTTTATTTGATCAAATTTTGCGGTAAAATGGTGGCATGGAATATATCAAAATAGGCCTAGATCAATACTTTGGGTTGTCTACTATACTACACTAAAGCTAAAATTAACCATACAAGCTCCTTAATTAACCCATTCACTGCTGGGCATAATACACGTGTGGTGCTCAGCGGCGTTTAGCGGTCTTCTAATTACCAAAAAGCCCAGTGCCCTCCTCTGTCTACAGAAAGCGGTGCATAGGAAACTCTTACAGCTTGTGCACAGGGGATTAAAACATCCAGCACTACCTCAGGACCCCCAAAGTTGATTTCTCTGTGTTCTGTCTTTAAACTGAAGTAATTTCCTGTACTAAGTAGCAGCACTACTACCATAAGGCCACAAAAACCCTCTCCTTAAATTGATATGCACACTTTAAAATGACCTATGCGCTAGCCTTAGAAGAGGTGTGCACGCACACAGTCATGCTCACACATTAAAGACAATGGTGCTAGCAACCCTGTAATGCTATGTTGTTTAACACCGCACATTGTTTAAACACAAAGTTAAAGTACTGCTGGTACTGAGTTGACTTGGCTACTTACACAAACAGCAGCAGTAGTTGCATGACCCAGCTGTGTGGCTGCTTAGTTGGTGACAGTTTTTTTTTTTTGGACCTCCAGTTCTCTCAGACTTCATGTCCCTAGCTGACCAATACTAAGGGAACTTTAAGGCTGATAATTACTATAGGCAGGTATATATATATTAGCAGATTATGATCAGTAAGTACAATAGACAGACAGTCAGTAAGCAGCTAACAAAGTCTCATGGCAGAAGCTACAGGTGGGTAACAAAAATAACAAAGTGTTAATAAGATACCTGTGTTGCCTTTTATAGCTGCTGAGTTGGTGACAGTTTTCTTTTTGGGCCAGCAGTTCTCTCAGACTTCATGTCCCTAGCTGACCAATACTAAGGGAACTTTAAGGCTGATAATTATCAGGTACTATTAGCAGATTATGATCAGTAAGTACAATCAGTAAGCAGCTAACAAAGTCTCATGGCAGAAGCTACAAGTGGGTAACAAGCATATTCACAAACTGGCCAGCCACAAAAAGGACCTTTAACTTTGTATCACTGTGTCCATTAAAACAACAGTGATTTAAGTTAACTTAAAAACACAATTTATACTTACCTGGTAAATTTCTTTCTTTCTGGATATGGAGAGTCCATATTGTCATTCAATTAATAGTGGGAGCCAATACCCAAGCTAGAGGACACAGAATAAACAGGGAGGGAGAATAAGACAGGCAGACCAAAACAGAAGGCACCACCGCTTGAAGAACCTTTCTCCCAAAAGAGGCCTCAGCTGAGGCAAAAGTATCAAATTTGGAAAAAGTATGCAGAGAGTACCAAGTTGCAGCCTTGCAAATCTGTTCCACAGAAGCTTCATTTTTTAAAGTCCAAGAAGAGGAGACAGCCATAGTGGAATGAGCTGTAATACAAATCATACTTCTCAACCAGAGAGGGAAAGAGAAGTAGAAGTAGCCTTCTGACCCTTACAATTTCCTGAGAAACAAACAATGCAGAAGACTGGCGAAAATCCTTAATCGCCTGTAGGTAGAATTTTAGAGCATGCACAACATCCAAGTTGTGCAACAGACATTCTTTATGAGAAGAAGGATTGGAACAGAGATAAGGAACAACAATTTCCTGATTAATATTTTTATCCGAGACCACTTTAGGAAGAAACCCCAATTTAATGCGAAGAACCGCCTTATCCGCATGAATGATAATGTAAGGCGAATCACACTGCAAACCCGAGATTTGCGAAACTCTCCAAAAACAAAAAAACAAAAACCTTCCAAGATAGCAACTTTATATCTATGGAATGCATTGACTTAAACGGAGCCTGCTGCAAAACTTTAAGAACAAGATTAAGGCTCCCAGGAGGTGCAACAGGTTTAAACACAGACCTGATTCTGACCAGGGCCTGACAAAAAGATTGAACATCTAACACATCCGCCAGATGCTTGTGTAACAAAATAGATAATGCAGAAATCTGACCTTTTCAGCGGTCAACCCATTCAACTGACAACCCGTTCTCCAGACCTTCCTGGAGAAAAGACAAAATTCTAGGAATCCTGACCCTACTCCAAGAGTAGCCCTTAGATTCACACCAATGAAAGTATTTACTCCATACCTTATGGTAAATTTTTCGAGTAACAGGCTTGCGAGCCTGGATCATGGTCTCAATGACCGACTTAGAAAATCCACGCTTAGACAGAACTAAGCGTTCAAACTCCAAGCAGTCAGCTTCGGAGAAACGAGATTTGGATGGAGGAATGGACCCTGAGTTAGAAGGTCCTTCCTCAGAGGCAACCTCCAAGGTGGACGAGATGACATCTTCACTAGGTCTGCATACCAGATCCTGCAAGGCCATTTGCCAATTGCTGATGCTCTCTCTTGTTTGATACAAGCAATAACTTGTGGAAGGAGCGCAAACAAAGGAAACAGGTATGCTAGACCAAAATTGCAAAGAACCGCCAGAGTATCTATCAGAGCAGCCTGAGGATCTCTTGACCTTGAACCGTACCTTGGAAGCTTGGCGTTCTGCTGAGACGCCATCAGATCCAACTCCAACACCCCCCATTTGAGGGTTAACCTGGAGAACACCTCCGGATGGAGAGCCCACTCCCCGGGATGAAATGCCTGTCTGCTCAGGAAATCCGCTTTCCAGTTGTCCATTCCAGGACAGAATTAAGCACATTTGATAATAGGAGTAAATTGGAAAATCATTTAAAATTGCCTGTAATATTCTATCTGAATCCTGAAAGAACAAAAATGGGTTTTATATCCCTTTGGTAGGTCCCATTAGATGTAACCTGTAGTGTACTGCAAACATTTAACAATAAATGCTCTCAAGAATTAGAACATTATATATTTTATCAAGGCATAAAGAAGTTACTACAGGGAGTGCAGAATTATTAGGCAAATGAGTATTTTGACCACATCATCCTCTTTATGCATGTTGTCTTACTCCAAGCTGTATAGGCTCGAAAGCCTACTACCAATTAAGCATATTAGGTGATGTGCATCTCTGTAATGAGAAGGGGTGTGGTCTAATGACATCAACACCCTATATCAGGTGTGCATAATTATTAGGCAACTTCCTTTCCTTTGGCAAAATGGGTCAAAAGAAGGACTCGACAGGCTCAGAAAAGTCAAAAATAGTGATATATCTTGCAGAGGGATGCAGCACTCTTACAATTGCAAAGCTTCTGAAGCGTGATCATCGAACAATCAAGCGTTTCATTCAAAATAGTCAACAGGGTCACAAGAAGCGTGTGGAAAAACCAAGGCGCAAAATAACTGCCCATGAACTGAGAAAAGTCAAGTGTGCAGCTGCCAAGATGCCACTTGCCACCAGTTTGGCCATATTTCAGAGCTGCAACATCACTGGAGTGCCCAAAAGCACAAGGTGTGCAATACTCAGAGACATGGCCAAGGTAAGAAAGGCTGAAAGACGACCACCACTGAACAAGACGCACAAGCTGAAACGTCAAGACTGGGCCAAGAAATATCTCAAGACTGATTTTTCTAAGGTTTTATGGACTGATGAAATGAGAGTGAGTCTTGATGGGCCAGATGGATGGGCCCGTGGCTGGATTGGTAAAGGGCAGAGAGCTCCAGTCCGACTCAGACGCTAGCAAGGTGGAGGTGGAGTACTGGTTTGGGCTGGTATCATCAAAGATGAGCTTGTGGGGCCTTTTCGGGTTGAGGATGGAGTCAAGCTCAACTCCCAGTCCTACTGCCAGTTTCTGGAAGACACCTTCTTCAAGCAGTGGTACAGGAAGAAGTCTGCATCCTTCAAGAAAAACATGATTTTCATGCAGGACAATGCTTCATCACACGCGTCCAAGTACTCCACAGCGTGGCTGGCAAGAAAGGGTATAAAAGAAGAAAATCTAATGACATGGCCTCCTTGTTCACCTGATCTGAACCCCATTGAGAACCTGTGGTCCATCATCAAATGTGAGATTTACAAGGAGGGAAAACAGTACACCTCTCTGAACAGTGCCTGGGAGGCTGTGGTTGCTGCTGCACGCAATGTTGATGCTGAACAGATCAAAACACTTACAGAATCCATGCATGGCAGGCTTTTGAGTGTCCTTGCAAAGAAAGGTGGCTATATTGGTCACTGATTTGTTTTTGTTTTGTTTTTGAATGTCACAAATGTATATTTGTGAATGTTGAGATGTTATATTGGTTTCACTGGTAAAAATAAATAATTGAAATGGGTATATATTTGTTTTTTGTTAAGTTGCCTACGAATTATGCACAGTAATAGTCACCTGCACACACAGATATCCCCTTAAAATAGCTATAACTAAAAACAAACTAAAAACTACTTCCAAAACTATTCAGCTTTGATATTAATGAGTTTTTTGGGTTCATTGAGAACATGGTTGTTGTTCAATAATAAAATTAATCCTCAAAAATACAATTTGCCTAATAATTCTGTACTCCCTGTAGATGTGCAAAAATTTATACTTTATTATTCAGTTTGTAAACACATAATGTAGTTATCCTCTTTCTTTGGCAATTACTATGATCTGATCCCAGATATTTGATAAAAAAAGTGCAATTAAAACATTTAAATAGCTGATTTATCAGCGCTGCGGAATCTGTTGGCGCTTTACAAATACCTGATAATAATAATAATAATAAATTCTAAGTATTAATAGGGTTGTTTTTCAAGTTCTCAGTTTACTATAGCCTTCTTTACAAGGTGTGTGACAGTATAATAAGTTAGTTTTTTACATCATATATGAAAATGTTAGGATTTTGAAGTTTACATTTATACAGTGTGGGTTGCATTTTCTAAGGGAGGCTTGTCTGTTTATCCAAGTCGTGGTCCTATTATAGATAGCTAGTCCATTACAGCTCTGACAAATGAGACAAGTAGGCAACTTGGGAAATGGAGGCCTGCTCTGAAATAACCATGGACATAACTGCTAGCGGTTTTCGGGTGATCCAGTTGCTGCAATCATTAACGGATATTCTTTGTGTCCTCAAATATAAATATACAAACATATTTATTCCAAATATGTACAGAACATCTGACCAGTTAATAGTTTTAGAGAGGAACCCTTTTAATATGTCAAGGGCACTGTGAAATCAGGCAAAATCATGATTCTTATGATATATGGAAGCCTTATTATTCTACAGTAGCTCTGCTTACACACAAACCCAGTACAAAAGAGTGGTCTCTTGCAGGGGAATAATATATTGTAATTCTACAAATGTAAAGTGTTTTTTTTTCACTATAGGCAGGTTGTTTCGCCCTTGTTGGGGCTCTTCAGTATGATGTAGGTGCGCTGTTATGGTACTCAAGCATTGATTTTAGGTTTACGACTATATTCCAGTTTTGCAGATGATTACATTAATTTCCATAACCACACTTATAAAGCGTGAAATAAATGCTTGAGCAGAGCAGCACCAACCATAGACAGCCTGTTTGGCCCGCTTGGGGCTCATCCCTCTATTGTATTAATTTTAGCAAAAAAGCAAATATACTTACCTGGGCAAAATTGCAACACTTACAGTATAATTCAAAATCCATTTCAATATAATGGGCAGCCCTATAGCAAATGGTGAAATGCTCAAGGACATCAGCATCAACCATAATGACTTGAGTGAGAAAGAGTCCCAAAGTAGCGAAACAGGCTGCCTATGGTTGATGCAGTGTTATTTAAGCCTCATGTATTTCACAGTTTGCTACCCTACTGGTTTAAACTGACAGGAGCATAAGGGTTGCCATATTAAAAATGCATTTTAAATTAGTAATACACTCTGTGGGATAATTTGTATATTTTATCCATTGTATATTTATTCCTTGCTGAACTTAATAAAATGGAGGGTTTATCTCACTCTGTTAACAACAATACATGTATTTGGTACAATGAGAATCCCTGCTCTAAAGGATGTAAGTGCAGACCATGTTCCAAAAAGCTTACAATCTAGTGTTTCAGTGCTTTGCTCAAAGAGCTTACAATCTTGTGTTTAAGGAGAACTTACCTCTGGGTACTTACAGTGTAGAGAAATAAAAGAATTATCTGATGTAAGACTGCACTCAGCATGTGACATAATACTAGTCCCCCTGAAATCTTCAATCTTCCTGTCACTGCCATAGAGTATTTCAGTCTTCGTTATACTGCTTGCCAGATATGAATCAGTCTATGCACATCTTGTAAGGATTTTTCACCCAATGCAAGAAGATAGGTGCATGACACACTGTACCTTATAATGCAGTGTTTTGTTCTCAGTCTCTAATCTGAGGTAAAAAATACAGGACCATCTCATGATGTATTAAATCTTGTGCTTCACTAGGACTCTCTGCTTCAAAAATCCAACTTGTCCCACGGTTACTGTAGACATTCAAGTTTAGTGTCACAGATATGGTAGTCCTTGTTCCAGGGTACTGCAGTTCTCAGATACAATTGTAAACCAGCTGCAAGGTGCTTATAACCTAGTAGTATTATTGGTGTCCCTATGCCAAGGTATTGCATTGAGGATATAAGTGCAAACATATTAATCATATCATTGTATTCTCTTCGCCAAGATCCTTAACATTATTACATTATACAGATGTGTGCAGTGAGAGTGGATTTAAGCCATTCAATTAGATTCAATATCAGTTTATTAAAGTTATAGCAGTGTAAGTGTAATTATGCTTTATTGTTATTGTTAAGATTCAAGTTCTAGTGTCACAGAGAGGATTTGTATATATACAGAAAGCTTTAAACATACAGAACCAAATTAAAGCTTAAGATTTTTATTAAATGGGAAAGTACAGGAAAAGTGTGGGCTCTTGGAGCAGGATCTGTAATTACAATCTAGTGTGGTAATGAGATGTCTTTCTCAAAGAGCTTACAAACTTGTTAATCTCAGAAAATCTTACCTTAGATACTTACAGTTTAGTAAAATAAAAATCCTTGAAGGAGATCTTCCATCAGTGGGTATACTGCTGGCCAGATGCGCATCAATCTGATCTGAATTTATTTCAGATTGCCAGTTGTCCTTTCTTATCCGGGTCAAGCTGAAGAAACAGCTGCATCAGATGCTGCACCTTATAGCACAGCGTTTAATGAAGGTCCCAACAACAGCAAGTTTGTAGCGTGAGGACGTCTGCCATTAGCGCCTATGCTGCTGGCCAGATGCGCATCAGTCTGATCTGAATTTATTTCAGATCGCCAGTTGACTTTTCTTTATCTGGGTCAAGCTAAAGAAACAGCTGCATCAGATGCTGCACCTTACAGTACAGTGAATGAGGTTCCCAGCACCAGTAAATTTGCATCATATAAATTGCAGACCCATGCCGTGGGGTTTATATTCTAGGCCTTTACTAGAAGTCCTTGCTTTAGAGCATTTGCAGAGTAATGATGCAGTAATTCTTCCCATCCTTAAAACTGGTTTAAAGCCTTTACTGAAAGCTGCAAGTCTTATACAGATATATAGAGGAAGCACAGAAAGGTATTGGTGTGTCCTACAGTTA
>NC_069510.1:58732892-58817892 GCF_027579735.1 Bombina bombina
ACAGTACCAGGGGCTCCACAAGCAGATAATGATGGCTGTAACTAGCAGCGTGTGCTTCTGTGGCTTGTGCCTTTATAGCATCGCGTGCCTCTTGGTCCCACTGTCTGCACCTCTCATGCAGTTATCTATGGATGTCATATACAGATCTGTACTTCTTTTCCTTAAAAGTAATGTTACATGTATACTTTCTATACATTAATTTATTTACATTTTAATATAGATCATACAACTATTTTTATACTTTTGAAGTATATTTATTAGCATATTCAATATTAACACTTTTTACCAAGCAAAACTGTAATTATTTATTATTTTTGTACCAGTCTAATTAACAAAATTATATCAGAACATTTTATAATCATATGTTAATAAAATCTATTTGTTATTGGTGTTGACAGAAGCTCATTTAGAAAGACAATCATGGTGTTTTGGCATTCTGTAAGTGTTATATCATAGATGATAGCACAATACATTTTTGTGATTTCAAGCAATATATCCTGTGATACTGGGCTGGCACTAATTATCTCAGACAATAAGCACTGTGATATTATTGTGACACTGGCACCAATTATCTCAGACAATAAGCACTGTGATAATACTGTGACACTGGCACCAAGCATCTCAGACAATAAGCACTGTGATATTACTGTGACACTGGCACCAAGCATCTCAGACAATAAGCACTGTGATATTACTGTGACACTGGCACCAAGTATCTCAGACAATAAGCACTGTGATATTATTGTGACACTGGCACCAATTATCTCAGACAATAAGCACTGTGATATTACTGTGACACTGGCACCAAGTATCTCAGACAATAAGCACTGTGATATTACTGTGACACTGGCACCAATTATCTCAGACAATAAGCACTGTGATATTACTGTGACACTGGCACCAATTATCTCAGACAATAAGCACTGTGATATTACTGTGACACTGGCACCAAGCATCTCAGACAATAAGCACTGTAATATTACTGTGACACTGGCACCAAGCATCTCAGACAATAAACACTGTGATATTACTGTGACACTGGCACCAAGCATCTCAGACAATAAGCACTGTGATATTACTGTGACACTGGCACCAATTATCTCAGACAATAAACACTGTGATATTATTGTGACACTGGCACCAATTATCTCAGACAATAAGCACTGTAATATTATTGTGACACTGGCACCAATTATCTCAGACAATAAGCACTGTGATATTACTGTGACACTGGCACCAAGCATCTCAGACAATAAGCACTGTGATATTACTGTGACACTGGCACCAATTTTCTCAGACAATAAGCACTGTGATATTATTGTGACACTGGCACCAATTATCTCAGACAATAAGCACTGTGATATTACTGTGACACTGGCACCAAGCATCTCAGACAATAAGCACTGTGATATTACTGTGACACTGGCACCAATTATCTGAGACAATAAGCACTGTGATATTACTGTCACAGTAATATCACAGTGCTTATTGTCTGAGCTAATTGGTGCCAGTGTCACATTAATATCACAGTGCTTATTATCTGTCTCAGATAATTTGTACCAGTGTCACAGTAATATCACAATGCTTATTGTCTGAGCTAATTGGTGCCAGTGTCACAGTAATAACACAGTGCTTATTGTCTGTCCAGGGGCAACGCTACAGGGGGTGCTGAGGTCTCAATTGTGTTTGTTTGTGGAACCATCAAATTACAGACCTTGTTACTACAGCATGAGGGGAGGGGGTAAACAGTGTCACTATACAGTACCACTATATACAGTATGGGGGGGCAGGACTATAAAGTGACCACAGTAGTTTGTGACATAAAGTACTGGGGCTGGTAGGGTCAGGCCAGCCATCTCACCGGCAGATTACAGACTGTGTCACTGACTCACTATATACAGTACTGGTGGGTTAAACAGTGTCACTATATACAGTAATAGGGGGGGTCAGACCATCTCACAGACAGTTCGCACAGGGTACCTCCTTTTGCAGACGTGATCTGATTCACATTTTTTTCTGTAATAAATGTTAAAAAAAAAAAATAATATATGTTTAAAACTCACTTTTTTGGGTGGGGGGTGGGGGGGTGAGGGGCCCTTCTTAGATTCTTGCACCTGGGCCCTGTGGTTTCTAGTTACGCCTCTGCATGCAACCGGAGCGTAGAAGACTACTTCAACTTGTCTTGTTGTACTTGTTATCTATATTTGGCGGCGGCGCATCTTTTTAGGTAGGTCAGTGGTGGCGGGGTTGGGGTTCAGGTTGACTGACTCACTGTCTTCTTCTGTTGTTGTTGTGTGACAGTGACTGTGTTAACTTCGAAGTTCAAATCGACTATGTATTGTGATATAATAATTGTGATTACTATTAGATTGATTTAGATATGTGTCAGACTGTCAGTGGCGGTGGCGGGCCTCAGCCTTTTATAGTGACTCCTGTCCTCCTGAGCCTGCTGGGGCCCTGGGCCAATCTTTTATTTTAGGCAGCAGTGCGGCACTAAGTTGAAGTTAGATAACGTGAGTTGAAGTTGAACTTATACATTTATTACAACGAACTTGCAGCCTCGCTGCCAAAATAGTCAAGTGACTCAAGTCACTTCCCTTGACTATAGAGGCAGCGAGGCTGCAAGTTCGTTGTAATAAATGTATATCAAGTTGACAAGTTCAACTCAAGTTATCTAACTTCAACTTAGTGCCGCCTAAAAGAAAAGAAAAGATGGCCCAGGGCCCCAGCAGGCTCAGTCACACGACAAGGAAGTTGGTTTCTTATTCAAGCTGTTTCTTATTCGTGAAATTCTGTTTCTTATTCATGGATTGGTTTCTTATTCAATTTTTTTTTAAATAAAAAAATAGGTTTTATTAAAATAATAATATGATTCATATAAATGTAGTTACACAGAGGTGGAATCTCTTTATATAACAGATATACAAACTTGAAAAAAGGGCATACGTTGGCACCACTACAAATATTACTATTTTGAATAAATAACATATATTTTCAAAGGGTTAATAACCATTGGGCCACTGATTTCACTATGAATATATACAGGGTAGATCCCCCTCCATGCCATGCAATTGTTTTTAGCCTGGCCCAATGGTGTTTTGGGCACAGAAATTGATGCCAATCCTGGCATAGGTGACATAATTCTCAATTTTGAATAAGTAACAGATATTTTCAAAGGGTTAATAACCATTGGGCCACTGATTTCACTATGAATATCTACAGGGTAGATCCCCCTCCATGCCATGCTATTGTTTTTAGCCTGGCCCAATGGTCATTAACCCTTTGAAAATATTGGTTACTTATTCAAAAATGAGAATTATGTCACCTATGCCAGGGTTGGCATCAATTTCTGTGCCCAAAACACCATTGGGCCAGGCTAAAAAACAATTGCATGACATGGAAGAGGATCTGCCCTGTATATATTCAAAGTGAAATCAGTGGCCCAATGGTTATTAACCCTTTGAAAATATCTGTTACTTATTCAAAAATGAGAATTATGTCACCTATGCCAGTGTTGGCATCAATTTCTGTGCCCAAAACACCATTGGGCCAGGCTAAAAACAATTGCATGACATGGAGGGGGATCTACCCTGTATAAATTCATAGTGAAATCAGTGGCCCAATGGTTATTAACCCTTTGAAAATATCTGTTACTTATTCAAAAATGAGAATTATGTCACCTATGCCAGTGTTGGCATCAATTTCTGTGGCAAAAACACCATTGGGCCAGGCTAAAAACAATTGAATGACATGGAGGGGGAATGGGATCTACCCTGTGTAAAATCATAGTGAAATCAGTGGCCGAATGGTTATTAACCCTTTGAAAATATGTTATTTATTCAAAATAGTAATATTTGTAGTGGTGCCAACGTATGCCCTTTTTTCAAGTTTGTATATCTAATTGTTATATAAAGAGATTCCACCTCTGTGTAACTACATTATATGAATCATATTATTATTTTAATAAAACCTATTTTTTTATTTTAAAGTAAATTTAAAGCAGTCTGACAAAAAAATTGAATAAGAAACCAACTTCCATGAATAAGAAACAGAATTTCCCGAATAAGAAACAGCTTGAATAAGAAACCAACTTCCTTGTCGTCTCAGTCACTATAAAAGCTGTAGCCTGTTTTTGGTTATTTACTACTACTACTAGTAATAATTATTATTAAATCAAGTCACCTATTTTATGTAACCTCTCACCTATTGAGTCAGCTCAAGAGGGATCTTGGGGCTGCTAAGAACCCCAATAATTACTGAAATACCCCCAAGTATCAATGGTGTCCAACTGTCCATATCCAAAAATTTGCAAGTCAATTTTTTGTTCTACCTAGGGAAGGCAAGATGTAAATGAGGAGAGGTGTATTTAAATAATAGGCAATATGTAGTGGAAATTATTGATACTAGTTATTTATTTGTCCAGTTTTTTAAAGTCCATAGGTTTAATTAATGTAAAATATCTCATATGCATCACTGCATTACAAATATGGAGCAGAAGTAAATAAGTGGCAGTCAAGGGGGTCAAACTGCTGTTCATTTGTGGTGCAGAGTGCAGACTGCAGAGAGACAAAATGTTGATTTTTATGTTACTAGCAGCCATGGGGTAAAATGGCTGTCACTGCTCAATTGTGAAAAATATACCTGGTTAAATGAAGAGTGGGGGCTATTGGGAGTGAGCTTTGTGTGACTCTGAGTCTGACTTATAGTGAGTGACTGAGGCTGCCAATCTATTGAATCACATTCTTTTTTTTAGGTAGGTGGCGGCACTTGATGAAGTTAGTTAGTTGATATTATTTATAACACACACACTTGTGTTCTTGTAGATTGTGGGGTGTCCAAACTTCTGTCTCAAAGGGCCACAAAGTTTTCTCTTTTTTCTTTTTCTTCTTTTTGCTAAGATGGAGGTGAGATTTATTTCTAGATAGAAATAATACAACGTACAATAGATAGACATGTTACATTATTTTGGTTTGTATGTGTTGAACTTGCAACTAGATATTATGATAACTAATGTACTTGTGTTGTTGTAAAGGCAAAAACACACACAAATGTATACACACATATACATACACATGCAGATATACACTAAACACACACATGTATACACACATATACATACACATGCAGATATACACTAAACACACACATGTATACAATTACACACATGTATACAATTACACACATATACATACACATGCAGATATACACCAAACACACACATGTATACAATTACACACATATACATACACAAGCAGATATACACTAAACACACACACATGTATACAATTACACACATATACATACACATGCAGATATACACTACACACACATATCCTTTGAAAAGCATATCTAAATATGCTCTGTAGCTACTGAGCATATTTAGATATGAATTTCAACAAAGGATATCTGATTTCCTTCATTCTTTTGATATCCTTTGTTGAAAAGCATATCTAAATATGCTCAGTAGCTATTGAGCATATTTAGATATGCTTGTCCACAAAGGATATCAAAAGAATGGAGGAAATCAGATATCCTTTGTTGAAATTCATATCTAAATATGCTCGATAGCTTATAAGCATATTTAGATATGCTTTTCAACAAAGGATATCAAAAGAATGAAGAAAATCAGATATCCTTTGTTGAAAATCATATCTAAATATGCTCAGTAGATACTGAATGGTGGCTGCATATAGATATTGGCTCGCCCATGTGCAATTGCTATTTCTTCAACAAAGGATATCTAAAGAATGAAGGCGTATCCGATTCCTAGACACTGCCTCACCAGCCTCTGAAGTCACCGCACATCACTGATTCTGGCAACTCTAGTAACGTGAGCAGCAGTTATGAGGGAGGTGGCTTTGTGTTGTCAGTTGGTTTTGTGACATAACTGCTGCATCACATAAGCCATTCCCCTAAGGCTGTCACCATGACAACCAGGCATCCCATTATACCATGACTGTCAGCTTAGCCATTAGCTATGTCATTAGTGTAGCTTTAACATTAGATGTTTAATTAAACATAATAAAACAACTTTGTAATATACTCATTATTTACTTTGCCCCTTTTCATGTAAGTTAGCTCTGAAAATTGTACATTGACTTGGAACTGCATTCTGCTAACTTTTCAGAGCTAACTCTGCATCAAATATGTTCCTAATTTGCTTTAATAGATAACAACTGCAAAACAATTCACTTTATGCTAATTTATAGCCAATGATTAGCCTTGTTGTCTGCCGACTCAAACTGATTTGACTTCTCCAAATAAGGCGAGTGTTAAGTGTGTTTTTTTTCTATTTAACCCCTTAACAACCAAGGATGTACAGGGTACGTTCTACAAAAAAGGTCAGCTGCCAGTGTCCAAAATGGTATCAAATAATTAGTGGGGGGAGGGTTAGAGAGCTCTTTGGGGGATCAGGGAGGTTGGAGGCTAAGGGGGGATCCTACACAGCAGAATATATATATTTATTTATTTTTTATAAAAAAAGCCTTTTATTTTAGTACTGGCAGACTTTCTGCCAGTACTTAAGATGGCGGGGACAATTGTGGGGTGGGGGATTGAAGAGAACTGTTTGGGAGGGATCAGGGGGTGGGATGTGTCAGGTAGGAGGCTGATCTCTACACTAAAGCTAAAATTAACCCTGCAAGATCCCTACAAGCTACCTAAATAACCCCTTCACTGCTGGGCATAATACAAGTGTGGTGCGCAGCAGCATTTAGCAGCCTTCTAATTGCCAAAAAGCAACACCAAAGCCATATATGTCTGCTATTTCTGAACAAAGAGAAACATTTACAACCATTTGTGCCATAATTGCACAAGCTGTTTGTAAATAATTTCAGTGAGAAACCCAAAGTTAGTGAAAAAGTGAACAATTTTATTTTATTTGATAGACTTTTGCGGTAAAATGATGGCATGAAATATATCAAAATAGGCCTAGATCAATACTTTGGGTTGTCTACTGCCCTACACTAAAGCTAAAATTAACCCTACAAGCTCCTTAATTAACCCCTTCACTGCTGGGCATAATACACGTGTGGTGCGTAGCAGCGTTTAGTGGCCTTCTAATTACCAAAAAGTAATGCCAAAGCCATAAATGTCTGCTATTTCTGAACAAAGGGGATCCAAGAGAAGCATTTACAACCATTCGTGCCATAATTGCACAAGCTGTAAATAATTTCAGTGAGAAACCTAAAATTATGAAAAAGTTAATTTATTTTATTTGATCACATTTGGCGGTGAAATGGTGGCATGAAATATACCAAAATGGGCCTGGATCAATACTTTGGGTTGTCTACTACAGTAGACTAAAGCTAAAATTAACCCTACAAGCTCCATAATTAACCTCTTCACTGCTGGGCATAATACACGTGTGTTGTGCAGCGGGATTTAGCGGCCTTCCAATTACCAAAAAACAATGCCAAAGCCATATATGTCTGCTATTTCTGAACAAAGGGGATCCCAGAGAAGCATTTACAACCATTTGTGCCATAATTGCACAAGCTGTTTGTTAATAATTTCAGTGAGAAACCTAAAGTTTGTGAAAAAGTTAGCGATTTTTTTTATTTTTTTTTGTTCGCATTTGGCGGTGAAATGGTGGCATTAAATATACCAAAATGGGCCTAGATCAAAACTTTGGGTTGTCTACTAAAAGAAAATATATACATGTAAAGGATTATTCAGGGATTCCTGACAGATATCAGTGCTCCAATGTAACTATCGATCATTTTGAAAAAAAATTGTTTGAAGTGCTACTTGTACTTATTGCCCTATAACTTGCAAAAAAAAAGCAAAGAACATGTAAACATTCAGTATTTCTAAACTCAGGACAAAATTTAGAAACTATTTAGCATGGGTGTTTTTTAGTGGTTGTAGATATGTAACAGCTTTTGGGGGTCAAAGTTAGAAAAAGTGTGTTTTTTTCAATCATATTTTATATATTTTTTTTTTTGTAAATGATAAGATATGATGAAAATAATGGTATCTTTAGAAAGTCCATTTAATGGCGAGAAAAACGGTATATAATGTGTGTGGGTACAGTAAATGAGTAAGAGGAAAATTACAGCTAAACACAAACACTGCAGAAATGTTAAAATAGCCTTGGTCCCAAACGGTCAGAAAATGGAAAAGTGCTGTGGTCACTAAGGGGTTAAACCCAATTTCAGTAAAAGGATTTTATTTCGATAAACATATGTTTACACTTGGCTGATATGTTATTCTGTAGGACGGTAACAGAAATGTCTTGTAATTACAAGGTGTTTACTGTCCCTTTAAATTCTAGCAAAACTTCCATTATAAATACTACATTTTCAGTGCCTATATGTTGGGAATAGATTATTAAATCACATGAACTGCTTTGGTCTGGTAATATATACAGAGCTATGGCTGAGCCTCAGGATCATGTCATGTGATTACCTTTTGGGGTACCAGCCATACTAATTAGCATATGTACGTGTGCAGTGTAGCTAAGAAACTACAGGTGCTAGGTCTGTCATTATTTAATAGTAGATTCCCCACATTAAGAAGCCTTTATGTCTTCATTAATTTTATATTAATTATAGTTGATCTGAACCATACAAACAGAAAACACAGTGTCCACAGCACTATAAATAATAATTTCCATTTATCTAACAGACATCAAGCCAGATATTAAGCAACGTTTTGGGTATAGCTAACCCTTATTTATGCTTGTGTTAATGTGTGTTCTATTGCATACCATGTGGGGCATTGGACAGAGTCCCAGTCTGCACTGGCACTAATACTCCAAATTGCTGCTGTTCAAGGTTGTGTTACTGAATACGTTCTGTCCAGAACGTGCAGCAGGAGTGGAAAATGGAATCCAAGACAAGTACAAGTACAGATGGCACGAAAATGTTTGCATGCATTGACATAGACGCTGCAATAATAACAGCACTATCTAGAGGCTCGAGAGAATTCCTAAGAACAGCTCCCACAGAGAGCTTAAGTAAGGAATATGAGAACCTGCTATGTAAGAATGTGAAATGGGATCTCCATGTAACTACATTATCAGAGTATTACCAAGTTAAAAGAATACAGAGGGGGCTGCGCATGAGCACTTGTCCTACACTACTCAAAATTAACAAGGAGTATTGTGACCAATTTGAGGCAATAGTAAATCAGTGCTCATATGACATAATGGTCCTAACTGTGGAGTCGCTGTTAAAAGAAATAGAAGTATAAGATGAAAAAATCAAGAAAAACAAAGAGGATTTATCCTAAGTGGTCTCACCTGAAGAAATTGAGAAGTTAATTAAACAAGACGATGACAAGGCAGCGGAGTTGCAGAAAGTAATAAAAAAAAAGAAGTTCCAAAGTGACGAACAGGATGGGAACGTATACAAATGGAGGAGTGGTAACCAAGGTTACAGATACAACAAAAGGGGTGAGAAACGCAGACCCAATCAGCCACAGGAACGAAGACCAGGTGACCTGAGAGGAGCCATGACGTCAAGCTCTGTCACAGAAGGATCGTCTTCCATTTTGGACACGAGCAGCAATGACGCAGGAGTATAGGCGGGTGGAAACACCGCAAGAGGCAGAGGGCAGATCAGGAGCACCAATCAGAGAGGACGGCAGCTGCAAAACAGGCAGTGCTGACGATTGAGACGACAACAACAGGAGACAACACAGATGGGGTAAGATTACAACTACCCACTATGATAAATATTTCGAGACATGAGCTGTCAAGGGAAGAATGTGATTTATTGCAAAGGGGATTGTCCTTTTGCCCCTATAGCAATACAAACTTTTTTGAACTTGAAAAGGACTTACAGAAATTGTATAGAAATGTTAAATTGAAAGCTTGGTTTCATGATGATACCTATGAAGGAAGAAATGTAGATAATATTGAAGCAGAATGGTCACTAAAAAAAAATAAAATTGAGAAATAAGAGTATGTTTAATCCTTCTGTGGTACGCAATAGTGTAAACATATTTATTGAATTAGTAAATAAGGATGTGCATAACTTAAAGAGTTAGCAACAAAAAAGGAAAGGTACAGAGGATTGTCTAAATTTAATTTGAATAAGGGTGAACAAAAAGCCATAAGTACATTAAGAAGTAAAACAAATGAAATAACTATCAAAAAGGCCGATAAAGGCGGGGCTACAATTATTATGGATAGAACTTATTATATTAATGAAATTGAGGGTCAACTGAAGGACAGAGATACATATAGTAAGTTAAAAAATAGTCCAGTGGCATGTATACAAAAGTAGATAAGATTTTGAATAGAGCCCTAGCAGATAAACGTATAGACCAGAAAATGAGTGAATATCTATATAATAAAAATAAAAAAAAACATAATTTATGTAAGAACTTACCTGATAAATTCATTTCTTTCATATTAGCAAGAGTCCATGAGCTAGTGACGTATGGGATATACATTCCTACCAGGAGGGGCAAAGTTTCCCAAACCTCAAAATGCCTATAAATACACCCCTCACCACACCCACAATTCAGTTTAACGAATAGCCAAGAAGTGGGGTGATAAAAAAAGTGCGAAAGCATATAAAATAAGGAATTGGAATAATTGTGCTTTATACAAAAATCATAACCACCACAAAAAAAGGGCGGGCCTCATGGACTCTTGCTAATATGAAAGAAATGAATTTATCAGGTAAGTTCTTACATAAATTATGTTTTCTTTCATGTAATTAGCAAGAGTCCATGAGCTAGTAACGTATGGGATAATGACTACCCAAGATGTGGATCTTTCCACACAAGAGTCACTAGAGAGGGAGGGATAAAATAAAGACAGCCAATTCCGCTGAAAATAATCCACACCCAAAATAAAGTTTAATGAAAAACATAAGCAGAAGATTCAAACTGAAACCGCTGCCTGAAGTACTTTTCTACCAAAAACTGCTTCAGAAGAAGAAAATACATCAAAATGGTAGAATTTAGTAAAAGTATGCAAAGAGGACCAAGTTGCTGCTTTGCAAATCTGATCAATCGAAGCTTCATTCCTAAACGCCCAGGAAGTAGAAACTGACCTAGTAGAATGAGCTGTGATCCTCTGAGGCGGAGTTTTACCCGACTCAACATAGGCAAGATGAATTAAAGATTTCAACCAAGATGCCAAAGAAATGGCAGAAACTTTCTGGCCTTTTCTAGAACCGGAAAAGATAACAAATAAACTAGAAGTCTGTCGGAAAGACTTAGTAGCTTCAACATAATATTTCAAAGCTCTAGCAACATCCAAAGAATGCAACGATTTCTCCTTAGAATTCTTAGGATTAGGACATAATGAAGGAACCACAATTTCTCTACTAATGTTGTTGGAATTCACAACTTTAGGTAAAAATTCAAAAGAAGTTCGCAACACCGCCTTATCCTGATGAAAAATCAGAAAAGGAGACTCACAAGAAAGAGCAGATAATTCAGAAACTCTTCTGTCAGAAGAGATGGCCAAAAGGAACAAAACTTTCCAAGAAAGTAATTTAATGTCCAATGAATGCATAGGTTCAAACGGAGGAGCTTGAAGAGCCCCCAGAATCAAATTCAAACTCCAAGGAGGAGAAATTGACTTAATGACAGGTTTTATACGAACCAAAGCTTGTACAAAACAATGAATATCAGGAAGAATAGCAATCTTTCTGTGAAAAAGAACAGAAAGAGCAGAGATTTGACCTTTCAAGGAACTTGCGGACAAACCCTAATCTAAACCATCCTGAAGAAACTGTAAAATTCTCGGTATTCTAAAAGAATGCCAAGAAAAATGATGAGAAAGACACCAAGAAATATAGGTCTTCCAGACTCTATAATATATCTCTCTAGATACAGATTTACGCGCCTGTAACATAGTATTAATCACAGAGTCAGAGAAACCTCTTTGACCAAGAATCAAGCGTTCAATCTCCATACCTTTAAATTTAAGGATTTCAGATCCTGATGGAAAAAAGGACCTTGCGACAGAAGGTCTGGTCTTAACGGAAGAGTCCACGGTTGGCAAGAGGCCATCCGGACAAGATCCGCATACCAAAACCTGTGAGGCCATGCCGGAGCTACCAGCAGAACAAACGAGCATTCCTTCAGAATCTTGGAGATTACTCTTGGAAGAAGAACTAGAGGCGGAAAGATATAGGCAGGATGATACTTCCAAGGAAGTGATAATGCATCCACTGCCTCCGCCTGAGGATCCCGGGATCTGGACAGATACCTGGGAAGTTTCTTGTTTAGATGAGACGCCATCAGATCTATTTCTGGAAGTTCCCACATTTGAACAATCTGAAGAAATACCTCTGGGTGAAGAGACCATTCGCCCGGATGCAACGTTTGGCGACTGAGATAATCCGCTTCCCAATTGTCTATACCTGGGATGTGAACCGCAGAGATTAGACAGGAGCTGGATTCCGTCCAAACCAGAATTCGAGATACTTCTTTCATAGCCAGAGGACTGTGAGTCCCTCCTTGATGATTGATGTATGCCACAGTTGTGACATTGTCTGTCTGAAAACAAATGAACGATTCTCTCTTCAGAAGAGGCCAAAACTGAAGAGCTCTGAAAATTGCACGGAGTTCCAAAATATTGATCGGTAATCTCACCTCCTGAGATTCCCAAACTCCTTGTGCTATCAGAGATCCCCACACTGCTCCCCAACCTGTGAGACTTGCATCTGTTGAAATTACAGTCCAGGTTGGAAGCACAAAAAAGCCCCCTGAATTAAACGATGGTGATCTGTCCACCACGTTAGAGAGTGTCGTACAATCGGTTTTAAAGATATTAATTGAGATATCTTTGTGTAATCCTTGCACCATTGATTCAGCATACAGAGCTGAAGAGGTCGCATGTGAAAACGAGCAAAGGGGATCGCGTCCGATGCAGCAGTCATAAGACCTAGAATTTCCATGCATAAGGCTACCGAAGGGAATGATTGTGACTGAAGATTTCGACAAGCTGAAATCAATTTTAGACGTCTCTTGTCTGTTAAAGACAGAGTCATGGACACTGAATCTATCTGGAAACCCAGAAAGGTTACCCTTGTCTGAGGAATCAATGAACTTTTTGGTAAATTGATCCTCCAACCATGATCTTGAAGAAACAACACAAGTCGATTCGTATGAGATTCTGCTAAATGTAAAGACTGAGCAAGTACCAAGATATCGTCCAAATAAGGAAATACCACAATACCCTGTTCTCTGATTACAGACAGAAGGGCACCGAGAACCTTTGTAAAAATTCTTGGAGCTGTAGCTAGGCCAAACGGCAGAGCCACAAACTGGTAATGCTTGTCCAGAAAAGAGAATCTCAGGAACTGATAATGATCTGGATGAATCGGAATATGCAGATATGCATCCTGTAAATCTATTGTGGACATATAATGCCCTTGCTGAACAAAAGGCAAGATAGTCCTTACAGTTACCATTTTGAACGTTGGTATCCTTACATAACGATTCAATATTTTTAGATCCAGAACTGGTCTGAAGGAATTCTCCTTCTTTGGTACAATGAAGAGATTTGAATAAAACCCCATCCCCTGTTCCGAAACTGGAACTGGCATAATTACTCCAGCCAACTCTAGATCTGAAACACAATTCAGAAATGCTTGAGCTTTCACTGGATTTACTGGGACACGGGAAAGAAAAAATCTCTTTGCAGGAGGTCTCATCTTGAAACCAATTCTGTACCCTTCTGAAACAATGTTCTGAATCCAAAGATTGTGAACAGAATTGATCCAAATTTCTTTGAAAAAACGTAACCTGCCCCCTACCAGCTGAGCTGGAATGAGGGCCGCACCTTCATGTGGACTTAGAAGCAGGCTTTGCCTTTCTAGAAGGCTTGGATTTATTCCAGACTGGAGATGGTTTCCAAACTGAAACTGCTCCTGAGGATGAAGGATCAGGCTTTTGTTCTTTGTTGAAACGAAAGGAACGAAAACGATTATTAGCCCTGTTTTTACCCTTAGATTTTTTATCCTGTGGTAAAAAAGTTCCTTTCCCACCAGTAACAGTTGAGATAATAGAATCCAACTGAGAACCAAATAATTTGTTACCCTGGAAAGAAATGGAAAGTAGAGTTGATTTAGAAGCCATATCAGCATTCCAAGTCTTAAGCCATAAAGCTCTTCTAGCTAAAATAGCTAGAGACATAAACCTGATATCAACTCTGATAATATCAAAAATGGCATCACAGATAAAATTATTAGCATGCTGAAGAAGAATAATAATATTATGAGAATCATGATCTGTTACTTGTTGCGCTAAAGTTTCCAACCAAAAAGTTGAAGCTGCAGCAACATCAGCCAATGATATAGCAGGTCTAAGAAGATTACCTGAACACAGATAAGCTTTTCTTAGAAAGGATTCAATTTTCCTATCTAAAGGATCCTTAAACGAAGTACCATCTGACGTAGGAATAGTAGTACGTTTAGCAAGGGTAGAAATAGCCCCATCAACTCTAGGGATTTTGTCCCAAAATTCTAATCTGTCAGACGGCACAGGATATAATTGCTTAAAACGTTTAGAAGGAGTAAATGAATTACCCAATTTATCCCATTCTTTAGAAATTACTTCAGAAATAGCATTAGGAACAGGAAAAACTTCTGGAATAACCACAGGAGATTTAAATACCTTATCTAAGCGTTTAGAATTAGTATCAAGAGGACCAGAATCCTCTATTTCTAAAGCAATTAGTACTTCTTTAAGTAAAGAACGAATAAATTCCATTTTAAATAAATATGAAGATTTATCAGCATCAATTTCTGAGACAGAATCCTCTGAACCAGAAGAGTCATCAGAATCAGAATGATGATGTTCATTTAAAAATTCATCTGTAGGGAGAGAAGTTTTAAAAGATTTTTTATGTTTTCTAGAAGGAGAAATAACAGACATAGCCTTCTTGATGGATTCAGAAACAAAATCTCTTATGTTATCAGGAACATTCTGCACCTTAGATGTTGAAGGAACTGCAACAGGCAATGGTACATTACTAAAGGAAATATTATCTGCATTAACAAGTTTGTCATGACAATTAATACAAACAACAGCCGGAGGAATAGCTACCAAAAGTTTACAGCAGATACACTTAGCTTTGGTAGTTCCAGCACTAGACAGCGATTTTCCTGAAGTATCTTCTGACTCAGATGCAACGTGAGACATCTTGCAATATGTAAGAGAAAAAACAACATATAAAGCAAAATTGATCAAATTCCTTAAATGACCGTTTCAGGAATGGGAAAAAATGCCATAGAACAAGCTTCTAGCAACCAGAAGCAATGAAAAATGAGACTTAAATAATGTGGAGACAAAAGCGACGCCCATATTTTTTAGCGCCAAATAAGACGCCCACATTATTTGGCACCTAAATGCTTTTGGCGCCAAAAATGACGCCACATCCGGAACGCCGACAAAAGAACGTCAAAAAATGACGCAACTTCCGGCGACACGAATGACGCCGGAAACGGAAAAGATTTTTTGCGCCAAAAAAGTCCGCGCCAAGAATGACGCAATAAAATGAAGCATTTTCAGCCCCCGCGAGCCTAACAGCCCACAGGGAAAAAAGAGTCAAATTATTAAGGTAAGAAAAAATGTTTGATTCAAAAGCATTATCCCAAATATGAAACTGACTGTCTGAAAATAAGGAATGTTGAACATTCTGAGTCAAGGCAAATAAATGTTTGAATACATATATTTAGAACTTTATAAACAAAGTGCCCAACCATAGCTTAGAGTGTCACAGAAAATAAGATTTACTTACCCCAGGACACTCATCTACATGTTTGTAGAAAGCCAAACCAGTACTGAAACGAGAATCAGCAGAGGTAATGGTATATAAATAAGAGTATATCGTCGATCTGAAAAGGGAGGTAAGAGATGAATCTCTACGACCGATAACAGAGAACCTATGAAATAGACCCCGTAGAAGGAGATCACTGCATTCAAATAGGCAATACTCTCCTCACATCCCTCTGACATTCACTGCACGCTGAGTGGAAAACCGGGCTCCAACTTGCTGCGGAGCGCATATCAACATAGAATCTAGCACAAACTTACTTCACCACCTCCATAGGAGGCAAAGTTTGTAAAACTGAATTGTGGGTGTGGTGAGGGGTGTATTTATAGGCATTTTGAGGTTTGGGAAACTTTGCCCCTCCTGGTAGGAATGTATATCCCATACGTCACTAGCTCATGGACTCTTGCTAATTACATGAAAGAAATCCAATATTTTATACAGTCCACCGGGTAAGCCCATAGTAGCCATCGGCATTTATCAATGTGCAGTGGACATGATACGCTACATAGTATCATGTCTGCTCGCACTATGATAAATCTACCCACAAGAGGCTAATAGATGCACTCCTGAAAAGCCAACTTTTAAGAGTTGAAAGAATTTAGAGCAATACCCAAATCAAAGAATTTAGAATGGGAGAGATTAAACAAAATTCTTGGATAGAGGTTACCCCAATACACTATTAGAAAAACATATGACTGACCACCAACCTTAAAACAACAAATAGAAGTGAGAAGGACAAAAAGTATAGGTTGGTGTTTGTTCCCAACTTAGCCCTAACAGTGATAAAATATTTAAAATAGTAAGAAAACATTGACATGCTACAGAAGTGCAATAATGATATAGAGTTATTAAAGAAGCCCCCCTTATTGGTCTATAGGAGGGTTTAAAAACCTACGTGACCATCTGACTAATACAGATATTGGTTCCAAAAGGAAAGATAGGCAGACGTTTCTAGGTAAGAAAAATTTGGGCTGCTACCCCTGTTTGGGGTGTATGAGTTGCAGCTTCATGATAAAAGGTAATTCATTGTATCATCCTAGAAATGGTAAAAGATATCAAATGAATAAACTCTACTCTTGCGAATCTACGTTTGTTATATATCTGCTAAAATGTAGTTGTTGTCTGACCTATGTGGGTGAGACTACCCGCATGTTAAGATATAGAATGAGCCAACACCGCTCAAACATAAGATGTGGCCACAAGGAGGCTCCTGTCTCATATCATTTCTTACAGTGTAAACACCAAATTAGTCAGTTGAAATGGCAAGTGATAAATAGTTTTAGCCCTCAATGAAAAGGAGGGGATAGGGAAAAGCTTCTTAAACAGAAGGAGATGTATTGGATACACAAATTAGACACCTTAACCCCAAAGGGCCTGGACAGAGGCTATGATTGGTCTATATATTCTTGTGAGCAAATATTGTATGTGTATATATTTTAATTTTAATCTCAATTGTAGGCTGATGGTGGTTGTGTTTAAATTAAAGGAATAAAAAATAAGAAATGTAACAAGTAAGTACATATAAAGGCCACACCACAACGTTACTATGTAAAATGTAAATGCTAGATTATGAGTTTTGCGGTATGAGTGAAAAAGCAGTGTTAAGGCTCTTTCTCCTGTTAAGTGTAGTCAGTCCACGGGTCATCCATTACTTATGGGATTATATCTCCTCCCTAACAGGAAGTGCAAGAGGATCACCCAAGCAGAGCTGCTATATAGCTCCTCCCCTCTACGTCATACCCAGTCATTCTCTTGCACCTAACTAATATATAGGACGTGTGAGAGGACTGTGGTTGTTAAACTTAGTTTTTATTTCTTCAATCAAAAGTTTGTTATTTTAAACGGCACCGGAGTGTGTTGTTTCTTCTCAGGCAGCATTAGAAGAAGAATCTACCTGAGTTTGTGTATGATCTTAGCGGTCGTAACTAAGATCCACTTGCTGTTCTCGGCTATTCTGAGGAGTGAGGTAACTTCAGAACAGGGGATAGCAGGCAGGGCTCACCTGCAAGGAGGTATGTTGCAGTATATTATTTTCTAAGGAATGGAATTGACTGAGAAAATACTGCTAATACCGATGTAATGTAAGTACAGCCTTAAATGCAGTAGTAGCGACTGGTATCAGGCTGATATGTATGTATGTATACACTGAGGTATTTCTGGGGAATGGAATTTCACTAAGAAAATACTGTATATATTTAAGTAATATTTGAGCCTCCACTGCAGTGAAAGCGACTAGCAGCAGGCTTATTAATAACATTTCATAATTTCATTTTTAAAACGTTTACTGGCATGTTAATCGTTTTTTTCGGAGGTACTTGGTGAACTTTATGGGCATGATTTTTACCACATGGCTGTCGTTTGTTTCTGAACAAAATCAGTTTACTGAGCTTCCCCACTGTTGTAATATGAGTGGGAGGGGCCTATTTTAGCGCTTTATTGCGCAGTGAAAATTTAGTCACAGTCTTCCTATTTCTTCCTCCATGATCCAGGACGTCTCTACAGAGCTCAGGGGTCTCCAAAACTAGTTTTGAGGGAGGTAATCACTCACAGCAGACCTGTGAGAGTGTGTTTTGACTGTGATAAAAACGTTAATATTAAATTGTTATCCGTTTTTGGGTATTAAGGGGTTAATCATCCATTTGCTGGTGGGTGCAATCCTTTGCTAACTTAATACATTTACTGTGAAAATTTGGTTGCTATAACTAATTTGGTTCATTGTTATTTCAACTGTGACAGTTTTTTGTGCTTCTTAAAGGCACAGTAGCGTTTTTTATATTGCTTGTAAATTTATTTGAAAAGTATTTTCCAAGCTTGCTAGTCTCATTGCTAGTCTGTTTAAACATGTCTGACACAGATGAATCTCTTTGTTCAATATGTTTAAAGGCCAATGTGGAGCCCAATAGAAATTTGTGTACTAATTGCATTGATGCTACTTTAAATAAAAGCCAATCTGTACATGTAAAGAAAATTTCACCAGACAACGAGGAGGAAGTTATGCCGACTAACTCTCCTCACGTGTCAGTACCTTCGCCTCCCGCTCAGGAGGTGCGTGATATTGTGGCGCCAAGTACATCAGGGCGACCCATACAAATCACTTTGCAAGACATGGCTAATGTTATGACTGAAGTACTATCTAAATTGCCAGAATTTAGGGGTAAACGCGATCACTCTGGGGTAAGAACAGAGTGTGCTGATAATAATAGAGCCATGTCTGATACTGCGTCACAATTTGCAGAACATGAGGACGGAGAGCTTCATTCTGTAGGTGACGGATCTGATCCAAGTAAACTGGACTCAGACATTTCAAATTTTAAATTTAAGCTTGAGAACCTCCATGTATTACTAGGGGAGGTATTAGCGGCTCTGAATGATTGTAACACGGTTGCAATTCCAGAGAAAGTATGTAGGCTGGATAAATATTTTGCGGTACCGGCGTGTACTGACGTTTTTCCTATACCTAAAAGGCTTACAGAAATTGTTAACAAGGAGTGGGATAGACCCGGTGTGCCTTTTTCACCCCCTCCTATATTTAGAAAAATGTTTCCAATAGACGCCACCACACGGGACTTATGGCAGACGGTCCCTAAGGTGGAGGGAGCAGTTTCTACTCTGGCTAAGCGCACCACTATCCCGGTGAAGGATAGCTGTGCTTTTTCAGATCCAATGGATAAAAAGTTAGAGGGTTACCTTAAGAAAATGTTTGTTCAGCAAGGTTTTATATTACAACCCCTTGCATGCATTGCGCCTGTCACGGCTGCGGCGGCATTCTGGTTTAAGTCTCTGGAAGAGACCCTTAGCACAGCTCCATTGGATGAGATTATAGACAAGCTTAAAGTCCTTAAGCTAGCTAATTCATTTATTTCTGATGCCGTAGTACACTTAACTAAACTTACGGCTAAGAACTCCGGATTCGCCATTCAAGCGCGTAGAGCGCTGTGGCTTAAATCCTGGTCAGCCGATGTGACTTCTAAATCTAAATTGCTTAACATCCCTTTCAAAGGGCAGACATTATTCGGGCCCGGTTTGAAAGAAATTATCGCTGACATTACTGGAGGTAAGGGCCATGCCCTGCCTCAAGACAGGGCCAAACCAAGGGCCAAACAGTCTAATTTTCGTGCCTTTCGTAACTTCAAGGCAGGAGCAGCATCAACTTCCTCCGCTCCAAGACAGGAAGGAACTGTTGCTCGCTACAGACAGGGCTGGAAACCTAACCAGTCCTGGAACAAGGGCAAGCAGGCCAGAAAACCTGCTGCTGCCCCTAAGACAGCATGAAGTGAGGGCCCCCGATCCGGAAACGGATCTAGTGGGGGGCAGACTTTCTCTCTTCGCCCAGGCTTGGGCAAGAGATGTCCAGGATCCCTGGGCGTTAGAGATCATATCTCAGGGATATCTTCTGGACTTCAAAGCTTCTCCTCCAAAAGGGAGATTTCATCTTTCAAGGTTGTCAGCAAACCAGATAAAGAAAGAGGCGTTTCTGCGCTGTGTACAAGACCTTTTACTAATGGGAGTGATCCACCCAGTTCCGCGGTCGGAACACGGACAAGGGTTTTACTCAAATCTGTTTGTGGTTCCCAAAAAAGAGGGAACCTTCAGACCAATCTTGGACTTAAAGATCCTAAACAAATTCCTAAGAGTTCCATCGTTCAAAATGGAAACTATTCGGACCATCTTACCTATGATCCAAAAGGGTCAGTACATGACCACAGTGGATTTAAAGGATGCCTACCTTCACATACCAATTCACAAGGATCATTACCGGTATCTAAGGTTTGCCTTCCTAAACAGGCATTATCAGTTTGTAGCTCTTCCCTTCGGGTTAGCTACAGCTCCAAGAATCTTTACAAAGGTTCTGGGCTCTCTTCTGGCGGTACTAAGACCGCGAGGAATAGCGGTAGCTCCGTACCTAGACGACATTCTGATACAAACGTCAAGTTTCCAAACTGCCAAGTCTCATACAGAGTTAGTTCTGGCATTTCTAAGGTCGCATGGGTGGAAGGTGAACGTAGAAAAGAGTTCTCTATTGCCACTCACAAGAGTTCCCTTCTTGGGGACTCTTATAGATTCTGTAGAAATGAAAATTTACCTGACAGAGGACAGGTTATCAAAACTTCTAAATGCTTGCCGTGCCCTTCATTCCATTCAACACCCGTCAGTGGCTCAATGCATGGAGGTAATCGGCTTAATGGTAGCGGCAATGGACATAGTACCTTTTGCACGCCTGCATCTCAGACCGCTGCAATTGTGCATGCTAAGTCAGTGGAATGGGGATTACTCAGATTTGTCCCCTATGCTAAATCTGGATCAAGAGACCAGAGATTCTCTTCTATGGTGGCTTTCTCGGCCACATCTGTCCAGGGGGATGCCCTTCAGCAGGCCAGATTGGACGATTGTAACAACAGACGCCAGCCTGCTAGGTTGGGGCGCTGTCTGGAATTCCCTGAAGGCTCAGGGATCATGGACTCAGGAGGAGAGACTCCTTCCAATAAACATTCTGGAATTAAGAGCAGTTTTAAATGCTCTTCTGGCTTGGCCTCAGTTAGCAACTCTGAGGTTCATCAGGTTTCAGTCGGACAACATCACGACTGTGGCTTACATCAGCCATCAGGGAGGGACAAGGAGTTCCCTAGCGATGATGGAAGTCTCAAAGATAATTTGCTGGGCAGAGTCTCACTCTTGCCACCTGTCAGCGATCCACATCCCAGGCGTGGAGAACTGGGAGGCGGATTTCCTAAGTCGCCAGACTTTTCATCCGGGGGAGTGGGAACTTCATCCGGAGGTGTTTGCCCAACTGCTTCATCATTGGGGCAAACCAGATCTGGATCTCATGGCGTCTCGCCAGAACGCCAAGCTTCCTTGTTACGGATCCAGGTCCAGGGACCCGGGAGCGGTACTGATAGATGCTCTGACAGCACCTTGGGTTTTCAACATGGCTTATGTGTTTCCACCCTTCCCGATGCTTCCTCGATTGATTGCCAGGATCAAACAGGAGAGAGCATCGATGATTCTAATAGCGCCTGCGTGGCCACGCAGGACCTGGTATGCAGATCTAGTGGACATGTCGTCCTGTCCACCATGGTCTCTGCCTCTGAGACAGGACCTTCTGATTCAGGGTCCTTTCAAACATCCAAATCTAATTTCTCTGAGGCTGACTGCATGGAGATTGAACGCTTGATTCTATCAAAGCGGGGATTCTCGGAGTCAGTAATTGATACCTTAATACAGGCTAGGAAACCTGTTACCAGGAAAATTTACCATAAAATATAGCGTAAATACTTATATTGGTGCGAATCCAAGAGTTACTCATGGAGTAAGGTTAGGATTCCTAGGATATTGTCTTTTCTACAAGAAGGTTTAGAAAAGGGTTTATCTGCTAGTTCGTTAAAGGGACAGATCTCAGCTCTGTCTATCCTTTTACACAAACGTCTGTCAGAAGTTCCAGACGTTCAGGCTTTTTGTCAGGCTTTGGCTAGGATTAAGCCTGTGTTTAAGACTGTTGCTCCGCCGTGGAGCTTAAACTTAGTTCTTAACGTTCTGCAAGGTGTTCCGTTTGAACCCCTTCATTCCATTGATATCAAGCTGTTATCTTGGAAAGTTCTGTTTTTAATGGCTATTTCCTCGGCTCGAAGAGTCTCTGAGTTATCGGCCTTACATTGTGATTCTCCTTATCTGATTTTTCATTCAGACAAGGTAGTTCTGCGTACTAAACCTGGGTTCTTACCTAAGGTAGTCACTAACAAGAATATCAATCAAGAGATTGTTGTTCCATCATTGTGCCCTAACCCTTCTTCAAAGAAGGAACGACTTCTGCACAATCTGGACGTCGTCCGTGCCCTGAAATTTTATTTGCAGGCAACTAAGGATTTTCGTCAAACTTCTTCCCTGTTTGTCGTTTTTTCTGGACAGAGGAGAGGTCAAAAAGCTTCGGCTACCTCTCTCTCTTTTTGGCTTCGTAGCATAATACGTTTAGCATATGAGACTGCTGGACAGCAGCCTCCTGAAAGGATTACAGCTCATTCTACTAGAGCTGTGGCTTCCACTTGGGCCTTTAAGAATGAGGCCTCTGTTGAACAGATTTGCAAGGCTGCAACTTGGTCTTCACTTCACACTTTTTCAAAATTTTACAAATTTGACACTTTTGCTTCTTCGGAGGCTGTTTTTGGGAGAAAGGTTCTACAGGCAGTGGTTCCTTCCGTGTAAAGATCCTGCCTTTCCCTCCCGTCATCCGTGTACTTTTAGCTTTGGTATTGGTATCCCATAAGTAATGGATGACCCGTGGACTGACTACACTTAACAGGAGAAAACATAATTAATGCTTACCTGATAAATTCCTTTCTCCTGTAGTGTAGTCAGTCCACGGCCCGCCCTGTTGTTTACGGCAGGTCTAAATTTTTAAATTAAACTCCAGTCACCACTGCACCCTATAGTTTCTCCTTTCTCGTTTGGTTTCGGTCGAATGACTGGGTATGACGTAGAGGGGAGGAGCTATATAGCAGCTCTGCTTGGGTGATCCTCTTGCACTTCCTGTTAGGGAGGAGATATAATCCCATAAGTAATGGATGACCCGTGGACTGACTACACTACAGGAGAAAGGAATTTATCAGGTAAGCATAAGTTATGTTTTTTCACTACCACTGGTATTATGAGTCTTGCAGGTATATCTGCACTGCACACTTTTTTGGCCGTAACGCAACGTAACTACCGCAGCTTTTAAAAAGTGCTTTTTCAATGGGACTTCCATAGCGCCGGTATAACGAGTCTGCCTGTCCAGCCAAAAAGTGAGCAGTACAGCCAATACCGTCAAGATCCATACCGTAAACTGAAAGTCAGTAGTTATGGGTTTTACGCTACAAATCTGTAACATAAAACTCAAAGTACACTAACACCCATAAACTACCTATTAACCCCTAAAACGAGGCCCTCCCGCATCGCAAACACTAAAATAAAATTATTGGTTTCTCTTCAGATCAAATAAATCTTTCGCCTTTTAAAATAAAATTATTAACCCCTAATCTGCCGCTCTGGACATCGCCTCCACTATTTACCCCTAAACCAGCGTACTCCCGCATCGCAAACACTAGTTAAATATTATTAACCCCTAATCTGCAGCCCCCAACGTCGCTGCCACTATACTAAAGTTATTAACCCCTAAACCTAACCCGAACACCCACTAACTTTAATGTAATTAAAATAAATCTAAAAAAACCTACTATTAATAACTAAATAATTCCTATTTAAAACTAAATACTTACCTGTAAAATAAACCCTAAGCTAGCTACAATATAACTAATAGTTACATTGTAGCTATCTTAGGTTTTATTTTTATTTCACATGCAAGTTTGTATTTATTTTAACTAGGTAGAATAATTGGTAAATAGTTATTAACTATTTACTAGCTACCTAGCTAAAATAAATACAAATTTACCTGTAAAATAAAACATAACCTGTCTTACACTAACACCTAACCTTACACTACAATTAAATAAATTACATTAATTAAATACAATTAACTAAATTACAAAAAAACACACTAAATTACACAAAATAAAAAAGAAATTATCAAATAGTTAAACTAATTACACCTAATCTAATAGCCCTATCAAAATACCCCCCCCCTCCAAAATAAAAAAAAAACCCTAGCCTAAACTAAACTGCCAATAGCCCTTAAAAGGGCCTTTTGTGGGGCATTGCCCCAAAGAAATCAGCTTTTTTACCTGTAAAAAAAAAATACAAACAACCCCCTAACAGTAAAACCCATCACCCACACAACCAACCTCCCCAAATAAAAAACCTATCTAAAAAACCTAAGCTCCCCATTGCCCTGAAAAGGGCATTTGGATGGGTATTGCCCTTAAAAGGGCACTTAGCTCTTTTTCCGCCCAAACCCTAATCTAAAAATAAAACCCACCCAATAAACCCTTAATAAAACCTAACACTAACCCCCGAAGATCCACTTACAGTTTTTGAAGACCCGACATCCATCCTCAATGAAGCCGGGAGAAGTCTTCATCCAAGCGGGCCGAAGTCTTCATCCAAGCAGGCAGAAGTCTTCATCCAGACGGCATTGTCTATCTTCATCCATCCGGCGCAGAGTGGCTCCATCTTCAAGACATCCGGCGCAGAGCATCCTCTTCTTACGACGGTGACTGAAGAATGAAGGTTCCTTTAAGGGACGTCATCCAAGATGGCGTCCCTTGAATTCCGATTGACTGATAGAATTCTATCAGCCAATCGGAATTAAAGGTGAAAAAATCATATTGGCTGATGCAATCAGCCAATAGGATTGAGCTTCAATCCTATTGGCTGATCCAATCAGCCAATAGGATTGACCTTGCATTCAATTGGGTGTTCCAATCACCAATGCCCATCCAAATGCCCTTTTCAGGGCAATGGGGAGCTTAGGTCTTTTAGATAGGTTTTTATTTGGGGGGTTTGGTTGTGTGGGTGGTGGGTTTTACTGTTGGGGTGTTGTTTGTATTTTTTTTTTTACAGGTAAAAGAGCTGATTTCTTTGGGGCATTGCCCCGCAAAAGGCCCTTTTAAGGGCTATTGGCAGTTTAGTTTAGGCTAGGGTTTTTTTATTTTGGGGGGGGCTTTTTTTATTTTGATAGGGCTATTAGATTAGGTGTAATTAGTTTAAATATTTGATCATTTCTTTTTTATTTTGTGTAATTTAGTGTTTGTTTGTTTTTGTAATTTAGTTAATTGTATTTAATTAATGTAATTGATTTAATTGTAGTGTAAGGTTAGGTGTTAGTGTAAGACAGGTTAGGTTTTATTTTACAGGTAAATTTGTATTTATTTTAGCTAGGTAGCTAGTAAATAGTTAATAACTATTTAATAACTATTCTACCTAGTTAAAATAAATACAAACTTAATTGTAAAATAAAAATAAAACCTAAGATAGCTACAATGTAACTATTAGTTATATTGTAGCTAGCTTAGGGTTTATTTTATAGGTAAGTATTTAGTTTTAAATAGGAATTATTTAGTTAATGATAGTAATTTTTATTTAGATTTATTTTAATTATATTAAAGTTAGTGAGGGTTAGGGTTAGACTTAGGGTTAAGTTTAGGGGTTAGTAACGGGAGCGGCGGGAAAAGGGTTAATAACTTTATTTAGTTGCGGTGGGCTCCGGGAGCAGCAGGATAGGGGTTAATACTTTTATTTAGTTACCGCGGGGTCCGGGAGCGGCAGAATAGGGGTTAATAACTTTATTTAGGTGCGGCGGGGTTCAGGAGTGGCTGAATAGGGGTTAATAACTTTATTTAGTTGCGGCAGGGTCCGGGAGCGGTGGGATAGGGGTTAAACATTTTTAGTATAGTGGCTGTGTTTAGTGACAGGGTATAAATAAAGGCCTCGCTTCCATTGAGTCGTAATTCAGTTTGCGTGCACTTGCAAACCGATAAATATGCTGTCGAAAGCAATAGCGTTTAACGACTGTTTCCAATGGCGCGTTATACCTCAATATCGGCTGCCGGACTTCGGCTGCCGAAAAGATTTTCGCGTCCCATAGAAAGTAATAGAAGCCGTTAATCGATAAATTATACCAGGTTTCCATTGAAAGCGCTAACCGTTAATACACTGGGGCCTAGTTATCAAGCCGTCAACCTCAAATACGCTGGAATTCCGCAGCGTATTTGTGGCGAGGCTGATTCGCCTTAGTTATCAAAGGCTCGAGACCGGCAAAAGTAGAATTTTGTGACGTAAACTTCGATCCGCCGGACTCAGTCCGACACAGATCGATTCTTACGTCACTCCAGATGTTCCGCACACAAGTGCGGCACAATCTCACTACTTTTGCTAGTTATCAAAAAACTAGCAGGTACGCTCGGCACTTTTACGGCCCAGCGTACCTGGTTTTAAAAGCGCCAGCCTGGAGGCGGCGGATCCCATAGGAATCAATGGGAGTCTGACCATAGCGAAAGTACAAGTTCGCTGCTGACAGACATCCCATTGATTCCTATGGGAGCTGTCTACACCTAACACCCTAACATGTACCCCGAGTCTAAACACCGCTAATCTGACCCCCCCTACACCGCCGCAACTAAATAAAGTTATTACCCCCTAAACCGCCGCTCCCGGAGCCCACCGCAAGCTACTCTATACATATTAACCCCTAAACCGCCGCTCCCGGAGCCCACCGCAACTATAATAAATGTATTAACCCCTAAACCGCCGCTCCCTGAACCCGCCGCAACCTATATTAAATGTATTAACCCCTATCCTGCCCCCCCTACACCGTCGCCACCTATAATAAATTTATTAACCCCTAATCTGCCCCCCTACACCGTCGCCACCTATAATAAATTTATTAACCCCTATCCTGCCCCCCACTACGCCGCCGCCACTGTAATAAAATTATTAACCCCTAAACCTAAGTCTAACCCTAACCCTAACGCCCCCCTAACTTAAATATTAATTAAATAAATCTAAATAAATTAACTCTTATTAACTAAATGAATCCTATTTAAAACTAAATACTTACCTTTAAAATAAACCCTAATATAGCTACAATATAAATAATAATTATATTATAGCTATCTTAGGATTTATATTTATTTTACAGGTAACTTTGTATTTATTTTAGCTAGTTAGAATAGTTATTAAATAGTTATTAACTATTTAATAACTACCTAGCTAAAAGAAATACAAAATTACCTGTAAAATAAATCCTAACTTAAGTTACAATTAAACCTAATACTACACTATCATTAAATTAACTAAATAAACTACCTACAAATAACTACAATTAAATACAATTACATAAACTAACTAAAGTACAAAAAATAAAAAAAGCTAAGTTACAAAAAATAAAAAAATAAGTTACAAACATGTTAAAATATTACAACAATTTTAAGCTACTTACACCTAATCTAAGCCCCCTAATAAAATAACAACCCCCCCCAAAATAAAAAAAATCCCTACCCTATTCTAAATTAAATAAATTTCTAAGCTCTTTTACCTTACCAGCCCTTAAAAGGGCCATTTGTGGGGGCATGCCCCAAAAAGTTCAGCTCTTTTGCCTGTAAAAGAAAAATACAACCCCCCCCCAACATTAAAACCCACCACCCACATACCCCTAATCTAACCCAAACCCCCCTTACAAAAACCTAACACTAATCCCCTGAAGATCATCCTACCTTGAGTCGTCTTCACTCAGCCGAGCCACCGATGGAACTGAAGAGGACATCCGGAGCGGAAGAAGTTAATCCTCCAAGCGGCGCTGAAGAAATCTTCCATCCGATGAAGTCATCATCCAGGCGGCGCTGAAGAAGTCTTCGATCCGGCCGATGTCATCTTCAAAGAGGCGCTGAAGAGGTCTTCTATCCGGGCGAAGTCATCTTCCAAGCCGGGTCTTGAATCTTCCTTCCGCCGACGCGGAACCACCTTCTTCACCGACGGACTACGACGAATGACGGCTCCTTTAAGGGACGTCATCCAAGATGGCGTCCCCTCAATTCCGATTGGCTGATAGTATTCTATCAGCCAATCGGAATTAAGGTAGGAAAAATCTGATTGGCTGATGGAATCAGCCAATCAGATTGAGCTCACATTCTATTGGCTGTTCCGATCAGCCAATAGAATGCGAGCTCAATCTGATTGGCTGATTGGATCAGCCAATCGGATTGAACTTGAATCTGATTGGCTGATTCCATCAGCCAATCAGATTTTCCTACCTTAATTCCGATTGGCTGATAGAATCCTATCAGCCAATCGGAATTGAGGGGACGCCATCTTGGATGACGTCCCTTAAAGGAGCCGTCATTCGTCGTAGTCCGTCGGTGAAGAAGGTGGTTCCGCGTCGGCGGAAGGAAGATTCAAGACCCGGCTTGGAAGATGACTTCGCCCGGATAGAAGACCTCTTCAGCGCCTCTTTGAAGATGACATCGGCCGGATCGAAGACTTCTTCAGCGCCGCCTGGATGATGACTTCATCGGATGGAAGATTTCTTCAGCGCCGCTTGGAGGATTAACTTCTTCCGCTCCGGATGTCCTCTTCAGTTCCATCGGTGGCTCGGCTGAGTGAAGACGACTCAAGGTAGGATGATCTTCAGGGGATTAGTGTTAGGTTTTTGTAAGGGGGGTTTGGGTTAGATTAGGGGTATGTGGGTGGTGGGTTTTAATGTTGGGGGGGGTTGTATTTTTCTTTTACAGGCAAAAGAGCTGAACTTTTTGGGGCATGCCCCCACAAATGGCCCTTTTAAGGGCTGGTAAGGTAAAAGAGCTTTGAAATTTATTTAATTTAGAATAGGGTAGGGTTTTTTTTTATTTTGGGGGGGTTTGTTATTTTATTAGGGGGCTTAGATTAGGTGTAAGTAGCTTAAAATTGTTGTAATATTTTAACATGTTTGTAACTTATTTTTTTATTTTTTGTAACTTAGCTTTTTTTATTTTTTGTACTTTAGTTAGTTTATGTAATTGTATTTAATTGTAGTTATTTGTAGTTAGTTTATTTAGTTAATTTAATGATAGTGTAGTATTAGGTTTAATTGTAACTTAAGTTAGGATTTATTTTACAGGTAATTTTGTATTTCTTTTAGCTAGGTAGTTATTAAATAGTTAATAACTATTTAATAACTATTCTAACTAGCTAAAATAAATACAAAGTTACCTGTAAAATAAATATAAATCCTAAGATAGCTATAATATAATTATTATTTATATTGTAGCTATATTAGGGTTTATTTTAAAGGTAAGTATTTAGTTTTAAATAGGATTCATTTAGTTAATAAGAGTTAATTTATTTAGATTTATTTAATTAATATTTAAGTTAGGGGGGCGTTAGGGTTAGGGTTAGACTTAGGTTTAGGGGTTAATAATTTTATTACAGTGGCGGCGGCGTAGTGGGGGGCAGGATAGGGGTTAATACATTTATTATAGGTGGCGACGGTGTAGGGGGGGCAGGATAGGGGTTAATAGGTTTAATATAGGTTGCGGCGGGTTCATGGAGCGGCGGTTTAGGGGTTAAACTTTATTTAGTTGCGGAGAGGTGCGGGATCAGCAGGATAGGGGTTA
Organism: Bombina bombina; assembly: GCF_027579735.1. Lineage (NCBI taxonomy): Eukaryota > Metazoa > Chordata > Amphibia > Anura > Bombinatoridae > Bombina > Bombina bombina. The sequence continues at coordinate 58,762,656 of NC_069510.1, forward strand.
ATAATTTTATAATAGAGGGCGACGGTGTAGGGGGGGCAGGATAGGGGTTACTAGGTATACTGTAGGTGGCAGCGGTGTCCGGGAGCGGCGGTTTAGGGGTTAATACATTTATAAGAGTTGTGGCAGGGTCTAGGAGCGGCGGTTTAGGGGTTAATACATTTATAAGAGTTGCGGCGGGGTCTAGGAGCGGCGGTTTAGGGGTTAGTAACTTTATTTAGTTGCGGGGGGCTCCGGGGGCGCCGGTATAGGGGGTAGAACAGTGCAGTTTAGTGTGAGTGCTTAGTGACAGGCTAGCAATAAAGCTGGGAAAAAGCCGAAGGGCAGCGAGATCGGATGAGTGATAACTGTCACAGTCCGCTGCTCATCGCCCCGCGGCTTTTTGACAGCTTTATTTGATAACTTAGGCGTATTTTTTCAGGTCCGCGGCGGCGAAGGTAGGCGAGCTTAGGCGGGCATATTGGGCCGGCGAAGCAAGAAAAGTAGACGGCTTGATAACTACCCCCCACTGTCGGAGGCTGTCGATACATTGAGAAATATTACCCCCAGCTCAACTAGGTGTAAAAGAGGAAAATTGTGCTTTTTGAGACCTATTTTCTATTGAAATGATAAAACTTGCATATAATGCAAGTGTTTTAATGTAGAAATAAATTGTTATAAGTAATATTTATTGTTGTCTCATGTATAGAAATAGTTGAACTTATATTCTAATAGAAATATCAGTATATATTTAAATATAATAATATATGCAAGAACATATCTACAGAATGCAAACTAGACTTATGCCTAGGGCAGCAATAAATATTACTTATATTTATGAAGTGTTAAATATAATTATATTAGAAAATAGTATTTGATTATTAAATATATGGATAAGTGTTTTTTTTATTTTTCTTGAGAGGGGATCACAGGTAAGAAGCACGGACGTTAAACGTAAATTCTATAGCGTAAGGTCGGGTTACCTTAGCAACTAATTGATTTTCAAGAAATCCGACGTCAGATGGAAGCGTTAACACAACGTTAACTTACAGCTACACGAAAAGAGCGACTGCGCGCAACACGCTAATCTTTTCAATGGAAACCTGGTACTAAAATGCAGCCGTAAATTACTTTTAGCTGTCGGCCGCTTCGGTAGCTTACGGCTCCATTTTTAACGACTCAATGGAAGCGAGGCCAAAGTTGGGAAAAAGCTGAATAGCAGCGAGATCGATGACTGTTAACAACAGTCCACTGCTCATCGGCCGGACTTGGTGTGCGGCTTTATGACAGCTTTTTTGATAAATAAGGAGGGCGTATTCAGATCCGCGGCCGCGATGTTAGGCGATGTTAGGCGAGCGTATTGGTGCCGTTGAATGCAGCACAATTGACGGCTTGATAAATATCCCTCATAGGGTTGCCTTATTGCTGTTTTTCATAGGTGTCCCTCCTTAAATCGGCAATATGGCAACCCCAATTATACATAAGAGAGGAACCAATGGGAAAGACACTGAAACAAACTAGAACATACATGTCCATACCAATAACTTGGTTATCTCTAGATTATATCAGGAAAAAATGGATATCAAGGTAAATAAAATTCCAGTTCCAGATGGAATACACCTAAGATTTTTAAGTGAATTTAGCACTATTTTTCAAGACACATTATCCTCAGGAACAGTACCCCAGGACTGCTGTAAAACTGACGTGGTGCCACTTTTTTAAAAAGTGAAGCAGGACTGATCCAGGAAGCTAAAGACCAGTTAGTCTGACATCAGCAGTGGGGAAGATACTGCAAGGGATTATAAAGGATAATGTTCAAGAGTGTATTTGGGAAAACAAGATTATGCGTTAAAATGAGCATGGTTTTATTACTCGATCATGTCAAAATGAATCTAATTAGATTCTATGAGGTGGTAAGCGAGTAATGGTAATTCTATGAGGTGGTAATTAAGTACTTGCCCTCCTTGGGGGTCAGTACTTTAAATCTTTGAGATTAATTTAGTCACAGTCCAATTATAATGCTATCAATAGGCAGATTATGTATAAAATAGTCTTAACCAGCTATTTATTCTCAAATGAGTTACAAAAACACACCCAGATGGGCTATATAAATGGATCATCTACAAAACATGTATGCAAAGAAAAATCTAGTGTACACTGTCCCTTTAAAGAAACAGGGCTTCATTTCAGCGACCCTCTATGAGATCACATTTTCTTCCAAATGATCCACATACATGAGTAACAATTTGATTAATTGTTTTCCAAATATGAATAGTTAGGTAATATAAAATTTAAAGACCTAGGGCAAGATTACATATGCGGCATACGTTTCAGCGCAACTGCTGAAACCCACGCCGCCCAGAAGTTCACCTCGCACATCGGGTGAATGACATATACGGCGCCTAAGTAAAAAACAAAAAAAGTTAAAATCACCCGTAAAAATCCAACCCGCCTCCCAAAAATTAAACCGACAAGTCAAAATCCCTTTATCTGCCATCCCCCCACATCGCAACTACTAATAAAAGTATTAACTCCTAAACCGCCGACCCACCACAACTCAATCTAACTAATTACACTATTAACTCCTAATCCGCCAAACCCCCACAACGCAAACCACTATATAAACCTATTAAACTCTAAACCGCCAACCCCCAACAACGCAAACTACCTAATTAACCTATTAATGCCTAAACTGCTAACCCCCACAACGCAAAGTATTAAACTAATAACTAAGGCACCTAACCTAACACCTCCTAAGTTAACCCCAATTACAACAATGAAGAAATCTGTAGCGGGAGAAAGGAAGGCGCCGATAGGGTAATATCGTTAACAACCCAAACAGAGTATGGGGAGGGGGAGAAACAGTACTCACAAACAGAGCTGCACTATGGCGTGCCTAGAAGCGCAAACCGGGACCTCAGCATCGCCCGGAAGACCAGCGTATGCAGCAGCAAATCCTCGGTCAGGAGCGTGTTGCGTATGGCCAATCAGGATCCCAATGTAGTGACACACCTTCCTCTCTGTGTTCCGAGAGTCTGGACACTTACAGGAGGATAAACAGGTCACCGTTTTTCCTCCTGTAAGTGTCCAGACTCTCGGAACACAGAGAGGAAGGTGTGTCACTACATTGGGATCCTGATTGGCCATACGCAACACGCTCCTGACCGAGGATTTGCTGCTGCCTATGCTGGTCTTCCGGGCAACGCTGAAGTCCCGGTTTGCACTTCTAGGCACGCCATAGTGCCACTCTGTTTGTGAGTATTGTTTCTCACCCTCCCCATACTCTGGGTTGTTGACGATATTACCCTATTGGCGCCTTCCTTTCTCCCGCTACAGATTTCTTCATCGTTCCTCCACGTATCGGAAGAGCTGCCTCCTATTTGGATGTTTTGGACGGACCCTGACTACCCTAGTCCTGTGCGCACCTACTTCAAGAGCCTTCCCTCTGACTTTTACCCAATTACAACACACTAACATAAAATAAAAAAATAAACTACATTTAAAAATAATAAACATTTACAAAAAAAATTACTTTAAAAACCCTAACATTACTGAAAATAAAAAAAACTACCCTTACTTAAGAAACCTAAGATTAAATAAATAAAAAAAAAAAAAATTAAATTAAAAAAATTAAAAAAAATAAAAAAATCTAAGATTACAGAAAAAAACAACAATATTATCCAAAATAAAAAAGTTATTCCAAATCTAATCCCCCCTTAAAAAAAAGCCACCCCAAAATTAAAACACCCCCTAATCAAACAATAAGCTACCAATAGCCCTTAATAAGGTCTTTTGTGGGACATTTCCCTAATGAAATCAGCTCTTTTACACCAAAAAAATACTAAGTACCCCCTAACAGTACAACAACCAATAGGATTTAAGCAGCTCTCATCCTATTGGCTGATTTGAAATTTTCAGCCAATAGGAAAGCAAGGTACCCCAATATAAAACAGGTACCTCACATTCAATCTTCAGTGTGCGGCTGACGATCGCATGAAGAAGAGCCTCCATGTTGGATGACCGCAACGCTGATCCGCCTCCGCTCCATGCCGCCTCTGCAACACCAGGATGAAGATTGAAGATGGAGCTGCCTGGAAGAAGACCTTCACCGCCAGACTTCAGGAATGGTGAGTACCTATTTCGGGGTTAGTGTTAGTTTATTTTAGATTTTTTTGGGGGTGTTTTAATTATTTAATTTAATGGGCACTAAAAGAGCTGATTGCCATTTTAAGGGCAATGCCCATACTTTAGGGGCAATGGGTTGATAAAAAATGTTTTTAAGCTAGGTCTTTTTTATTTTGGGGGTTTGGGTGGGTGATGGGTTGTACTGTTAGGGGGTACTTAGTATAGTAGTCACAAAAGGCCCTTTTAAGGGTGGTTTTTTGTTTTTAAGGGGGATTAGATTAGAAATAACTTTTTTTATTTTGGATAATTTAGTTTTTCTATCATTTTAGAACTTTTTTGTATTTTCTGTAATCTTAGATTTTTTAATTCAATTTAATCATAGTTTTTTTTATTTTTATGTAATCTTGTTTTTTTTATTTTGAGTAAGGGTAGGTTTTTTATTTACAGTAATGTTATGGTTTTTAAAGTATTTTTTTGTAAATGTTTATTATTTTTAAATGTAGTTAGTATTTTTTTATTTTATGTTAGTGTATTGTAATTGGGGTTAACTTAGGGGGTGTTAGGTTAGGGGGCTTAATACTTTTCGTTGTGGGTGGTTAATCACTTTATTAGGTACTTTGCTATGTGGGGGGTTTGCGGTTTAAGGGTTTATCACTTTATTAGGTACTTTGCGATGTGGGGATTGGCGGATTAGTGGTTAATGGGTTAATAGTGTAATTAGGTAGTTTGCATTGTGGGGGGTTGGCAGTTTAGAGTTTAATAGGTTAATTAGGTAGTTTGCGTTGTAGGGGTTAATCACTTTATTAGGTACTTTGCTATGTGGGGGGTTTGCAGTTTAAGGTTTATCACTTTATTAGGTACTTTTCGATGTGGGGGTTAGCGGATTAGTGGTTAATAAATTTTATTAGCTATTGCGGTGGGGGGATGGCGGATTAGGGGTTGATTGTAATGCTATATTTCCTGTTGTCACAATTGAATGGGAATATATAGTTCTGTTTACATTTAACATAACTTGTGTGAGAATAAATAGCTGGTTAAGACTATTTTATACATAATCTGCCTATTAATAACATTATAATGGGGCGCAACTAAATTAATCGCAAAGATTTAAAGTACTGACCCACAGGGAGGGCAAGTACCTCATTGATATTTATTTCCTGCCTAGTTCCACCATTACCAGCATACACGTTTTTAAATTAACCCACTTTTATTGTTTTCTTGAATTAAGTTTGAATTTTAAATTTTGGTAATCCACGCAATAACTATTGGGAGTAACAAGAGTGCTTATATAGCATAATTTTCTCAGTTTCTTTAACTGAATTAGTAAATGTAAGTGGATAATACTCAGATTGGACAAAAGTAATTAGTAGTAATTAGTAACTAATCGGAATTCACATAGGGCATGCAATTTTAAACAGCTTTCCAATATACTTTTTTTTTTTTTTTTTTTTTCTTTTAAAAGCTTTATTGGAAAGTAAAAGAATTAACAATAAATGAAAAGAAAACAAAAGCAATGTTTTTACAGTGTAAATCACATTTCTCTAACATGAAACCATGAAAGAATATAAATTGTTTCTCTCTCTTCTTAATATCGTTCCTGATATAGATCAATTGCTTTGGTCAGGCCGACCTACAATGATTTCAAGAGTTCTGTTATTGTGCTGCCGCTTCGGCATAAAAAAAAAAAGAAAGAAACAAAAAAGCTTCATGACATTGCCTTTCAGTCTCTTGCAGTGTTAATAAACTTGCACGAATAACTCTATTTAACTGTAAAAGAGTATAACTTGACACAAATTCCAATAAAAAGAAAACAAATAAAGATACAGTAAATGAAGATACATTTCCTTATATACTATCTTTGATTAATTCAAATCATATTAATGTTAATCCCAAGATCAGTGTTTGCATCGTTTTTAGAAGGTATAAATTTATGTTACCTGGACCAAACAGTTGTGCCTACCTATTTTCTGGGCATTTATTGCGAATGGGTGTACTCCTCCCAAAATAAAAGCATTGCATGGTAAAAATCTAGCCTACCTGTCCTTTGATAGTGATATTTCTCAAGCCCTAATAATCTGGATACGTTTTGTTTCCAGCTTTGAATTGTGGGTATTTGAGGAGATTTCCAGTAGCGGGGTATTAATTGTTTAGCTCCACTAAGCATTATATAGAGTAATGTTAGTTTATACTTACATTTAAGTTTAGGGGGTTTATTGAATAGTAGGACCAGGGGATCGAATTGGATCTTGAAATTTAAAGCTATTTCTATTTCTTTGTGTAGCTCTTTCCAGTAACTTTTGAGTGGTTTGCAATCCCACCAGATGTGGGCCAGAGTCCCATGGTGACCACAACCCCTCCAGCACATGGGGTCTGCTTGTGCATATATTTTGGCTAGTCTACTAGGGTATAAGTACCAACGACATAAAATTTTCATATTTGTCTCTGTTATAGACATTGAGGAAGGGGACCTGCCCATTTGTATAAATATTGTATTCCAATCTTTTGATGGGATTACCCTACCAAGTTCCGCTTCCCATGACTTTGTGTATGCCGGGAGGTTAGTAGAATGTAGGGCAATTAGATTTTTATAGATTAAAGAGAGGGTTCCCCTCATAGTTGTTTGTGTCCAGCACAAAGTCTCGAATGGCGTTAGGTTCCTGGTTAATTTGCCTTTATCTTTATTTTGCATGATGAAATGTGTAAGTTGTAAATATTCAAACCACCCACCAAACAGGGGAATGTTTTTCTCTAACATCGATGAATTAGGTAGGAGTTTTCCATCTTCCTGTATTGTATAGCATGGTAAGTGTGTGTGGATATTGTATGGTTTACCAATGGAAGTATCTAAATGTATTGGGAATTTGGGGTTATGTAGGAGTGGAGTTAACGGAGAGGGGATTGACGATATTCCCTGTTGTGTGGATGTGAGTTTGCCCCATGTTGTAAGTGTATCTTGAATTAAAACGGGAGTAGGATTAACAAGATGTCGTGATTGTGTGGGTAGCCAACAAGCACTCCCCAAGCTACTTGAGCCTGCTATATCATGTTCTAAAATTACCCATTCCTTGTTTTCCCCATGATTGCACCAATCCACGATTCTAGTTAATTGTGCTGCTTGCGCATAATACTTGAGATTGGGGACGCCTAAGCCTCCATTAGTGCGGTTTCGGTATAAGGTGTTTTTTGAGATACGTGGCGTTTTATGGCCCCATATGAAAGTATTGGCTATATTTTGTATCGTGGTTAGGTAACTAGATGGTAGTTGTATTGGCACCGTCTGGAACAAATATAAGAAGCGAGGTAATATGCTCATCTTGTAAGCATGAATTCGGCCCAACCATGATAGGTGTTTGTGCTGCCAGTTGTTTAACTCTGTGTGCGTCAATTTAAGCATATTCTGATAGTTAAGTGTAAATAGGGCTCCCTTGTTTTTAGCAAGCTGTATTCCTAGATATTTCAGCGTGGAATGTTGCGGGGTAAATTGGTATTTTGTACTTATTGTTTGAATCGTGTGGTGCTTCATCGCTATTCCTAGGAATTCTGACTTGGAGGGATTTATTTTAAAATTAGAGTATGTGCTATACTTCGATACTTCCTCCATAAGGGCAGGTAAAGATGTTTCGGGGTTAGTTATTGAGAATAGGACATCGTCCGCGTAGAGGGATATTTTATATTGTTTTTGTCCTATGTTTAGGCCTGTGATATTTGTATTTTCCCTAATGCTGTGGGCGAAAACTTCCATAGCCATAATAAACAAGAGGGGTGAGAGAGGGCAACCCTGTCTCGTACCATTATTAATTAAAATGGGGTCTGATAATGAGTCATTTGCCTTAATTCTGGCCCTAGGTATATTGTATAAAGAGAATATTTTATCTACAAATATTTGGCTAAAGCCGAATTGTAACATAGTGTCTTTTAGAAACTGCCAATCTAGCCTATCAAAGGCTTTTTCTGCATCTATGGTCAAAAACATTGTGGGGATTTTGTGAGTCTGGGAGTATTCTAATAAATTTATGACTTTGATGGTATTATCCCTGGCTTCCCTGAGGGGGACAAATCCTACTTGATTGAAATGAATTATTTGGGGGAGTAGTTTATTAATTCTATTTGCCAAAATTTTTGCGTAAATTTTAATGTCAACATTCAAAAGTGATATGGGTCTGAAATTAGCTGGTACATCTGGCGTCTTCCCTGGCTTTGGTAGGACCGTTATATATGCCTCTAGCATAAAGGGCGGAAAAGGATTCTCCTGATCAGTGTGATTAAAAATGGAGCATAAATATGGTAATAATAAGGGGAGAAATTTTTTGTAATATTGTACAGTGAACCCATCTGGGCCTGGGCTTTTTCCTATCGGCATCTGTTTGAGGGCTGTAACTATTTCTGTTGGGGTAATCGGGGTTTCCAGGTCACGTTCTTGCGACTTCGAAATTTTTGATAACAGAGAGTTCTGGAGGTAAGCTTTGCCCTCCTGGCTAGTGTTGGTGTGTAGAGGATTGGCCTTCAGATTATAAAGCCTGGAGTAATATGTATGAAACTGGGCAAGGATATCTGTGGTAGAGTGTACCTTGTCATTATTGGGAGTGTTTAGCTCACGTACGAAACTCTTTAATTTTTTAAGTTTTAACGCCCTGGCTAATAATTTTCCTGCTCTATTATTTTCGAAATAGAACTTTTGCCTAGTGTTTATCGCTATACGGTTACATTCCTTTATCAGGAGATCCTGCACTGCTTGTCTTGCCTCATCTAATTTAGCTTGCAATTGCTGGTCAGCGGGGTTAATTTTATGTTCGTATTCTATCTTAGAGAGGGTATCAGTTAATTTCTGATATTGGTGTCTAGCGAGTTTTGTAATGTAAGATTTTCTCTTGATAAATTCCCCTCTGATATAACATTTGTGGGCCTCCCAAACCACAAAAGGGTTTGAGTGAGGTAGAGAGTTAAACTTAAAGTATTCCGGTATTAACTTTTCTATCTTGGATATGAACTCAGGAGCTGTTAACAAATTATCCTCTAGTTTCCAAAGATAAGTATTTGATGGTGCTGTGGGCCACTTGAGTTGTAGTATTACTGCGGAGTGATCCGACCATACTGTGTGTGAGATTTTGATGGATGAAACGGCAGATAGGCCTTTTTGATTCAGTAGGAAGTAATCAATTCTGCTATAAGATTTGTGAGGGGAAGAAAAGAATGTATAGTCCCTTCTAGAAGGGTATAAAAGTCTCCAGATATCATACAAATTCTGGTCTCGCATACTTTTCCATAGATATCTAGTGGTGCTTTTTAGTGTGTTAGGATGAGGATTTGAAGTGTCCATGTCTGGTTGGAGGGGGATGTTAAAGTCTCCTCCCAGTAAAATTGTGCCTTTTGAAAATTGTAATATTTGTTGAAAGCATTTTTTGAAGAATGGCAACTGCTTAGTGTTGGGAGCGTAAAGATTTATTAGTGTGGTTGGAGTGCCAAAAAGCAGTCCGAAGACGCATAAAAATCTGCCCTCTGAGTCTGTGTGCATTTGCAATGATGTAAAAGGGATGTGTTTGCTGATCAGGTTGCTCACCCCATTTGTTTTTGTTTCTGAGGAACTGTGGAAGTGTTGTGTGTATAAGGGACCTAGGTATTTGGGTTCCTTTGATTTCTGAAAATGGGTCTCTTGGAGGAAGAGGACATCCCCCTTTTTTTTATGTAAGTCTGTAAGGGCCATAGATCGTTTCTGAGGCGAGTTAAAGCCCTTCACATTTTGGGTTATAAAAGATAAGTTTCTATCCTTAACGTTTGGAGCCATTTATGTATTGCTTGCTGAGTTTGTAGGCGTTGTTTGAAACCTTCTCTGATCTTGGGGTAGTGAATAAATGTACTTCATAACATTTCAACAATAAATAGAACATCAACAATAACATAAACAACAAAGAAAAACTGACCATCAGGCCGATCAAACTTCCCAAATAGCTTTCGGGAGCACTAAGTAAGTGCAATGTGACTTGAAAGTCAAGAAAAGTCACAATCAGCTTGACCAGACAGATGGTAAAGTGTGGTAACCGGCTCATTAAACAGTATAAATTTGAGCATTATTCTAATCGCTGGTATCCCCGCAATCCCCCCAAACAACACTCACAGAGCAAATGTCTTTCGTTATCTTACCATCCGGTGCTGAGTGATATGATGGAGTGATAGTAAGTCTCTAGGTAGGGATAGGAGTGTTCTAAGGTGGGCAGTCAGATTTGAGCTCGGATAAAATAAAGTTCTCAAGTTTCCATAAGTAATTTCTGCTTGGCTTGCGTTGCTGAAAAGGTCATGGCTGCCTTTTTCCTTGGCGGCGATGGGTGCTGTGCTTGAATTTTATCTTTTGTAGCAGGCTGGATTCGTTGCCACTTTTCTTTTGGCTGTGAGGGCAATCTCTTGTCCATTCCGCTTGGTGTTGATGTCTGTGTCACACAGTTAGGAGGGTCTAAATCCAGTGCCTTGCAAAAATTAGGGATATCTTCCAGTGTTCTGCAAGAAATTTTCTGGTTCTCATGCAGGACATATAGATGGAATGGGAATCCCCATCTATATAAAATTCTCTTTTGTCTCAGGAGTGCCGTGAGAGGGCCAAGTTCACGGCGTCTCTGGAGCGTACGTGAGGAGAGATCTGTGTAAAATTGCAGGACGGTGCCCCTAAAGCGTACCGGTTGATTCTTCCTAGAACAATTTAGCAACTCTTCTTTCTCTCTAAATTGGCGAAATTTTATAATTATGTCCCGTGGTGGGGCTGAATCTGGTGGCCGAGGCCTCAGTGCCCTGTGAGCCCTGTCCCATTGTATGTTGTCAGCCGTCTGAGTCCCAGTGAGATGCTGAAACAGGGCCGGTAAGAATGTTGGGAGATCCTTTGGGAGGACAGATTCAGGGACACCCCTTATCCGAAGGTTTTTCCTTCGGCTGCGATTTTCTAAATCTTCAATTTTGTCATTTAGGGTGTCGATAAGAGTTGAATGCAGAGTGGATTGATCTTGAAGAGCATTAACATCCTCTTTAATTAAGTCAGAGTTATCCTCAAGTGCTTCAATACGAAATCCTAGGGTGTGTATTTCTTGCTTAAGCTCAGCCATTTCCTCTTTCATACAGGATTTGATTATTTCAGCAATGTCTTGCTTTGAAGCAAGGGAAGACAATAGGGATGTTGGTATTTGCGTGGTTAAGTCTTGCGGGGGCGAGATGGAGCTTGAGTAACTAAGCTCCCTGTCAGGAGTGCCTGGGAGACCAGGATCTGAGGATTGTGATATCCTGGCTTGTGCATTGAAAAAAGTACTGACTGTTGAGTCCTTTGCAGACATGTGCTTAGTAATTTTGAGTGGCTTGATCTGTTTTTTAGCAGCCATCTTTAAGTGCTTTGAATATATGCTGAGGCGCTGGCTGTAAGCTGTAATTTCCTCAGTAGTATATGTAGTCTTAATTATCTCCGATATACACTGTCTTTAAGTAGCAGGTGTGAGTGTATATATAAGGCTTATAGTATATTACGTTTAAATTGTGTCTTCAGGGATTTTAAGCAAGCACTGGCAATATCGCCTTAAATTGTTAGCAACCTCTATAAGTGTGCAGTTTGTATATTACTGCTGCTGTAATTCTTATCCGGTTTTATCCCCAGTGTGAAGCGGCTTCTCTATTCACCCCCACAACCTAGAGATATTGTTCATAGTCAGGGGTTTGATATATGTGCTGTCGGAGCCTGTGTGAAGGATTGGTTGTCAGTAACAGGGATGTCTTAAGTGCTCCGTAGAACTATGCAGTTCCCCACAGTCTCTTGATGTTTATTTTCCCACTATTTATTTATTAAGGCCACCTTGGCTTACCGCGTGGTGCAGATTCTAGCGTTCTTTCTGTTCACTTTTTTTTTTTTAAAGATGGCGCCTGTGATCCGTCCTGTGTCTGGAGCGCAACAGGGTAATTATGTTCATTCGCCTTTGCGGGTTAACTGCCGCTCCTCTCCGCATCTTCTCTGCTGCTTCCCATGCTCATCTATGCTATTTTTGACATAGCAGGTAGGTTGTACAGGTCCCAGCGATTCCTTTATAGAGCCGGTGTTACAGAGCAAAGGAATTATGCGACCATCTTAGTCGCGTCCAGGCTCCGCCCGGCTTTCCAATATACTTTTATCATCGAATTTGCTTTGTACTCTTGGTATTCTTTGTTGAAAGCTAAACCTATGTAGGCTCATATACTAATTTCTAAGCCCTTGAAGGCCGCCTCTTATCTCAGTGTAATTTGAAAGTTTTTCACAGCTAGACACTGCAAGTTCATGTGTGCCATATAGATAACATTGTGCTCACTCCCATGGAGTCATTAATGAGTCAGTACTGCTAAAATGCAAGTCTGTCAAAAGAACTGAGATAAGAGGGCAGTCTGCAGAGGCATAGATACAAGCTAATCACAGAGGTAAAAAGTATATTAATATAAGTGTTGACTATGCAAAACTGGGGAATGGGTAATAAACAGATTATATATATTTTTAAACAATTACAATTATGGAGTAGCCTGTCCCTTTAACGTACTTATCAGTGGCGGCTGGTGAATTTTGAAGAAGTTGGGGCGCTAGACCCCACCCCTTAAAACAAAGCCCCGCCCCTCAGATAGGAAACTAGGGAATTAACTAGGTTTCCAGAATTTAGTAGGGTTGCACTGATACAATTTTTTTATGACTGAGTACAAGTACCGATACTTGTTTTCAAATTCTCGCCGATACCAATTACGATACTTTTTTTTTTAATGTCATGTGACAATTTACCACGCACAATACAGACTAATTATTTAAGATTCCTTCTTTATAATTATAAAGGACTGTAATTCAAAAGACATTATGAAATAATAAAACAGTTTTATTTGTCACAAAGTTCACTGAACATGTTTATAAATAAAAAATATTACAATAAAATATTAAATTTAAATTGGTGATGCAATTGGGTTGTAGGGCTGTTATATAACATCAATCTGACATTTGTATGGAGGTTCAACTCTAAGTTGAACAGTCTTTGTTTCCACACTACTGCATGGGGCAGAAAGATATTTTTGGGCCATTTTAGCCAGAGCTGGAAATCTGTTTATTAACTGCCTAGTACTTCAGGGGTTTGTCTGAAAGAGGTACAGTGATCTCTCCTACAATAATACAAATAACAGCAATTTGTATTGGCAGAACAGTAGTAAAAAAATGTTTTTTTTAGTTTAGTCTCCACTCCAGTTTAAAATGAAATGCAGGGCCGGATTTGCCATTAGGCACAGTAGGCATGTGCCTACAGGCGCATTGCAGCAGGGGGCGCCACAGAGTCAGTGTATTTTAAAAAAAAAAAAAAAATTTTTTTTTTTTCTAAAAAAAAAAATCTTTAACTTTTTTTTTTCTGATTTTGTTGAGCCTGTGAATGAGAGCTTTGTTACTTTCTGTTTAATTTGTACAGTAGGCAGGGGCTAGTACTTATCAACTTTATCGGAACAGATGTGGATGTCACAGTGAGCAGAACTAGGAGACTAGCAAGCAACAACTATAGCAAGTAGCAGTAGCTCGCGTCCTCCTAGGCTCAGGCTGACTCCCTCCCACCCCTGACTCCACCCTCGCTCCCACGGTCCACCCCTGACCCCAGAGTCCACCCTTGCTCCAGTCGGCAGTGTACAGCCTGCACAAGTGAAGTGACTGAGTGACTGACAAGTCGTCTCAGACTCCAGTCCCTGGGCCCAGGTGAGTATGCTGGCTGGTAGCTGCTCTGAGTCTGCCGTGATCGGCGCCGCGCATGCGCACCATCACAGATTAGCCACTAATTTTGTTTGGGGCTCGCCGGGCGGCGTCACGCCCACGTCTGACTGTCACGTGATGCCGGCTGCCGCCCTCTGCCTCTCAGAGTCAGAGTACTAGGCGGGAAGGTAGTGAGCTGACGTGCGTGTTCATTGCTGCTGGCCTGGGCTGGCTGAAGTTTTGGTTGCTCCTCTTTGGTCCACCTTCTGACGCTGTCGGAGCGGAGCCTGTCGCCTGCCCTGGGTCCTGAGACGGCTCAGCCTGTCTACAGCATATAAGTGAGTGTGACTAGTCTGTGAAAGTGAGTCAGAGTGACCAAGGCCAAGCGCACTAACTGTAACACTTACACAGTAAAAAGTTATTATCAGTTTGACTAGACTGTCTGTGACGCATTATATTGTTAATTAACTTCCTGCTATTATCAAAAAAAATAAGACAAAAAAGAAGGGCCTAGTATTAATAAAATAATAGGCATTTCTGTTAGCTACAAATAGTGCCACTGGAAACCCAAAATTACCAGGGCACTGCTAAGAGGCGCCTAGGACAGAAGTGGAACAAAATAGGTTCTAGTAAATAGAACACTCAACCCAAATAATATCAAGAAGATGATGATGATGTCAGAGAGATAATAAAAATGATAGAGAGATAACAATAATAATGCAAGGTATAAATAACCACAATATTAGTTGAATACAACAATCTGGAGGTAAGTGTGATTTATGTTAATCCTTTTATATGGTGAACTTATCTAACCAGGCAGAGTCCCAAAATAATGCCCAAACGGTGTGTGCAGTGGGCCAAAAGTCCAGATGAAGTTAGGCCGCTCCTCCTGAGTGTTATGCCAGGAACACAGATGGATAATCTAAAACAAATTAGATAGAGGGCGCCACATGGTGCAGATCATATGAGATAAATATAACACAGCGATATAATAATAAGAATCCTACTCACAAATTGCGGCGCACATAAAGTGCAGAAAAAACAGTCCGGAACCACACGTCGTCCGGTCGACCACAATGGATGGGTTTACCCAAGTGGAGGTCCTCGTCTCACCAGGGAGAGTCCAGGGAAGTCCAAGAAGGAGGAATGGGTATGGAACTGTGCACCAAAGTTCCAGCCAAATGCTCGGGAGTGACCAAGATAGGTTCCCCAGGCCCAAGCCCAAGGATAAAAAGAGATGATCGGCAGCAAATAAAGGTTAAAATATGCAAAGTTTAATTGCAAAATTAAAAGCAACAGTATTAAAAACAACAGTATTAAAAACAACAGCAACGCGTTTCTCAGTGATACACACTGTTTCATCAGGCTATGATGAAACAGTGTGTATCACTGAGAAACGCGTTGCTGTTGTTTTTAATACTGTTGTTTTTAATACTGTTGCTTTTAATTTTGCAATTAAACTTTGCATATTTTAACCTTTATTTGCTGCCGATCATCTCTTTTTATCCTTGGGCTTGGGCCTGGGGAACCTATCTTGGTCACTCCCGAGCATTTGGCTGGAACTTTGGTGCACAGTTCCATACCCATTCCTCCTTCTTGGACTTCCCTGGACTCTCCCTGGTGAGACGAGGACCTCCACTTGGGTAAACCCATCCATTGTGGTCGACCGGACGACGTGTGGTTCCGGACTGTTTTTTCTGCACTTTATGTGCGCCGCAATTTGTGAGTAGGATTCTTATTATTATATCGCTGTGTTATATTTATCTCATATGATCTGCACCATGTGGCGCCCTCTATCTAATTTGTTTTAGATTTCTGTTAGCTGTCACTCAGAGCATTTTTGCTTCCTTTGGATGTTTACTGGGCTCCATTATTTTTATTGGGGTTCCTGGTTTGGCTTCATTTGAAGCAGCACTGATCCATAATCCAGATACAAAAGTAATGTGTGGACCTCACAGCCCTGCAGTTCTGATAATTGTGCACTGATTCTTTCCACCTCTGTTTTGAAGAGAGATGAGTTAACTTAAGAATGCATGTAGTTTTACTATAATTTAATATCTTTAGATATGTCTGTATATTCTGTCTCTATGATGTTTGATCAAATTCTGAATTATAAATACTTAAATAAATTGTCCCCTTTACGAATGTATTTGTCTCCAAGTTAACTCAGAGTTATGATAGTCCAAATGAGCTGTCACTATAATCTCAGTAACTTCACTGTTAATTTATTAACTCTTTTAGAAACTAGATATCATGTAAAATGCATGTTCACATGGCTGCATTAGTGTAATTGGCTTTGTTCATCTCTTTTAAATCCTTGCAATGCATTTTTCCACTCTCTATCACTTGCCATTTAAACGTTCCTCAAATAAAAGAATTAGGGACATTTAGTACACATGAAATTATTGTGTGTGTATATGTTTGTGTGTGTATGTATGTGTGTGTGAGTGTATATATATATATAATCAGGTAATAGATCATTGTGTTATCCCTTTGTGTACACACACTTGCTTACTTATCTTATATGTGTCTGTAAATTCAATACTTAGAGAGGACAATGGGAAATTTATATTTTATTACTTAAAGGGACAGTCTACACTAAAATTGTTATTGCTTAAATTTTTTAGATAGTTGTCCTAAATAATATATTTAAAAAAAAGTCCTCACTTTTTTCACTTTTTTTTGAGGGGGGAGGGGGGGGTGGGGGGGGGGCGCTTCAGGTTTTTGTGCCTACAGGCACCTGAGATGTAAATCCGGCCCTGATGAAATGGGAACATGCAGTTTGAAAAAACGCCACAAGATAGCATATGGGTATGAAGTGGAGGTATTGGTTTAAGTATCGGTGCATTTGCACGAGTACAAGTACTCATGCAAATACTTGGTATCGGTGCAACCCTAGAATTTAGTATACATATATACTGTATATAAAATTAGGTGTCGCAAAAACACGATCGCGGTTATTTAAAAACGTAACATAAGAAGATAATATTGCATCTTTCATAATCTAATGTTCTGCGCGTAGCAGAATATGTTCTCTTTATTCTTAAAGATATATTTTAATATCTATCTGATGGATATCTGCACAAACATATATTTATATATATATATATACTTGATATAGGTCTAGATATATACAGATATATATAGGACAGATATATATATAGGAATATCTATTTAAAAATACATAGAATATATTCCCCTTTGTGCAGAACATTGGAATGTGAAATATTTATAGTAAATACACAGTTAAACATTATGAATGTTGCATAAATGTTTTTCATGTTTTCATCTATTTAATTGCAAAGTGCTCATATAATTCATATTATTATTATTATTATTATTAGTTATTTGTAGAGCTCCAGTGCACTTATATATATATATCTATATACAGTATGTATACATATGTATTTATTTGTTTATATGTCTGTAAATACATATATAAACATATAAATACATATGTACATATATATATATATATATATATATACACACATATACATATACACACATACATACATATGCATAGTTAGATATGTGTATGTATGTATCTCTATGTTAAAGCCCTTTGCAGTCTTTTTATAACACCTGAGACCTCATATCTTTGAGCCCTTATAACTTTTTTATGCAATATATTTTTTGATCAGATACTGTTATTATGAGTGTAACTGTACTCTTAAATTTTGAGATGTTATATGAATTCAGCAAAGTATATCAAGAGAATTAAGCACATTTGATAATAGTAAATTGGAAAATCATTTAAAATTGCCTGTAATATTCTATCTGAATCTTGAAAGAACAAAAATGGGTCTCATATTCCTTTAGTAGGTCCAATTGGATGTAACCTGTAGTTTACTGCAAACATTTAACAATAAATACTCTCAAAAATTAGAACATTATATATTTTATTAAGGCATAAAGAATTTACTAGACATGCAAAAATTCATACTTTATTATTTATTTGTAAACACATAATGTAGTTATCCTCTTTCTTTGGCAATTACTTTGATCTGATCCCAGATATTTGATATCAAAAGTGCAATTAAAACATTTAAATAGCTGATTTATAAGTATTAATAGGGTTGTTTTTCAAGTCCTCAGTTTACTGTAGCCTTCTTTACAAGGTGTGTGACAGTATAATGAGTTTGTTTTTTACATCATATATGTCATGAGCGCTTCCGTTCATCGCCGTGTCGCCGCGGCTCCCGGAACTCCTCTGTGTCTCTGACGTCATGTTGCTTAGCAACATGACGCTTTCTCTCACACCCCTCTGATGACGGTTTCGCTCTGCCCTTTAAATCTCGGCGGGAGATCTGAATCTGGGCCCGTTTGTTGTTTCCCTGGATTGTGAGTACCTTATCAGTTTTGTTCTTCTGTGTACCGACTTCTGCCTGCCTGACCAAGCCTCTTGCCTAATCCCTACTTGCTGATATTTGGACATTGACTTCTGCCTGCCTGACCTTGCCTGTAGCTATTACCCTTTTGCTGATACTTTGATGCCGACTTCTGCTTGCCTGACCCTGTCTTTTGCCAATACCTTTTGCTGATATTTGGATGCCGACTTCTGCCTGCCTGACCTTGCTTTGGCCTTTACCTGTAAACCTATTCTTTGTTAAACAACACCTGCTTAAAAGGGACATTTACTTTTACAAGCTGCAAAAGAGAACTTTGCCTTTCTGTTTGTTATACACCTGCTTAAAAGGGACATTTACTTTTACAAGCTGCAAAAGAGAACTTTGCCTTTCTGTTTGTTATACACCTGCTTAAAAGGGACATCTACTTTTACAAGCTGCAAAAGAGAACTTTGCCTTTCTGTTTGTTATACACCTGCTTAAAAGGGACATTTACTTTTACAAGCTGCAAAAGAGAATTTTGCCTTTCTGTTTGTTATACACCTGCTTAAAAGGGACATTTACTTTTACAAGCTGCAAAAGAGAACTTTGCCTTTCTGTTTGTTATAAACCTGCTTAAAGGGACATTATACTTTTACAAGCTGCAAAAGAGAACTTTTCCTTTGTTTTACAAGCCTGCTAAAGAGGACCTTTTTCAGAAGCTTCAAGTAAGAGCATTTCCTTTTGTTCTTTGAACTATTTAAAGGGACGTTTTATCCTTTGTGGCTTTCCTGCATTCTGGAACAATATTCATTTTTGTTATCTTCTAATCTGCTTCCTGAGTGGGTCACGTCCTGGATATTTCTCAGTGTGCTAGCGTGTGCTTTCAATTCACGCTAGCAGTTGGGTTACATCCCTGAGCGGCTGACATTACAAACGGGCCATAAAAAATGGACCCCACTGAATTATCTATGGCCGTGGCTCACCAGGGACAGCTCTTGGGTTCTCATGCCACTCACTTGCAGTCTCTGGACACTAAACTTGATCAAATTACTGCTCTATTACAAAATTTGGTTGCTACCGCACCTCCCAATCCTAATCCCAATCCAAATCCGATTGAGGCATTACCTCCTCCGATTCCTAACAATCAGTCTCAGGTACAACTAAGTCCCAGGATTCCTCTTCCGGATAAATATGATGGGAATCCTGAAGAATGTAGAGGCTTTTTGAATCAATGCCGTCTTCATTTCCGAAATAGCCCTACTCTCTTTGCTACTGCCTCTTCTAGAATCACGTTTCTTATTTCCTTAATGAAAGGAAAAGCCTTGGCTTGGGTGTCACCTTTGCTAGAAAAGAATGATCCTATACTGTTGGATGTTGATACATTTCTATCTACATTCTCAAACGTATTCGATAAACCTGGAAGGTCATCCGCTGCTGAAGCAACTCTCCTGGATTTACGTCAAGGAAATCAACCAGTCTCTCAATATGCAATTGAGTTCCGCACCCTTGCTTCTGAAACCACTTGGAATCAGGGAGCACTCAGAGCCGCTTTCCGTAAAGGACTTTCTGAGCGTCTCAAGGATGAATTGGTGTATCGTGAACTTCCAGAGTCCTTAGAAGCCTTAATAAATCTCTGTATCAGTCTCGACGCCAGGTTTCGTGAACGCCAACAAGAAAAGGATAGAACACAGAGGACTTCCACTCGAACTCCTTTTCGTTTAGCTCCTCGTTTTTCTAATCCAGTCACTCCAGCCTCTCCTACTACTGATCAGGCTGAACCCATGGAAGTAGGAAGTATAAAATTAACTGAGACTGAACGCTTAAGAAGACGGACTCTTGGCTTATGTCTGTACTGTGGCCTTAAAGGACATTTATTAAGGGATTGTCCTACTAGGCCAGTAAAAGCCAGGGCTTAACTCTAGTCCAGGGAACTGAGTTAAGCCAAAATAGTGGTCATTCCCTATACAAGAAACTCTTTGTTCCAGTAACTCTTCTAATTGGACATAAGAAGATCTATACCCAAGCTCTAATTGATTCTGGTGCTGGAGGTGTGTTCATTGACTCTACATTTGTTTCTACACATTCTATACCCTTACTAAAGAAGGAGTATTCCATTTCAGTCTCTACGGTCAGTGGAGATCCTTTGGGTTCTGGATACATTCAGTTTTCTACTCAACCCTTAATCCTCACCGTAGGAATACTTCATTCTGAGACAATTTGTTTCGATGTCATTCCCACTCCGCAATTTCCCATTATCTTGGGATTACCCTGGCTCCAGATTCACAATCCCATTTTTTCTTGGACTTTCGGTGAACTCACTTCCTGGGGATCTACCTGCCAGACTAAATGTCTTCAAAAGATTACTAAGTTACCACTCACTATTGCTCTCACAGTTGAAACTCCGGAATCCTTACCTATGCATTACCATGACTTTGTGGATGTCTTCTCCAAAAAAGAAGCGGAACGTCTTCCTCCTCATCGCCCTTTTGATTGTCCCATTGACCTCCTTCCTGGGGCTGCCTATCCTCGAGGCAAGACATATCCACTTTCTAAACCAGAAAACATGGCTCTGGAAGAATATATAAAAGACAATCTGGCTAGAGGATTTATTCGACCCTCCTCTTCCCCTGTAGGGGCTGGTTTCTTTTTTGTGGGAAAAAAGGATGGCGGATTAAGACCCTGTATTGATTATCGTGGATTGAATCAGATTACCATCAAGAACAGTTATCCTCTGCCCCTTATTCCTGAACTTTTTACTTATCTTCAGGGAGCCACCATTTTCACCAAACTCGACCTACGTGGTGCATACAACTTGATCCGTATACGCAAAGGAGATGAGTGGAAGACTGCCTTTAACACTCGATTTGGGCATTATGAATATTTGGTCATGCCCTTCGGGCTATGCAATGCTCCGGCGGTTTTCCAGCATTTTGTAAATGAGATCTTTCGTGATTTTTTGAATATTTTTGTTATCATATATCTGGACGACATCTTAATTTTTTCTCAGAACCACCAAGATCATGTGCACCACGTCAAGAAAGTACTTCAACGTCTAAGAGAATTCCATCTGTTTGCTAAACTGGAGAAATGTTCTTTCCATCAAAAATCCATACCCTTTCTGGGTTATGTAATATCGGCATCTGGATTCGAAATGGACCCTACTAAACTTTCTGCCATTTTGGATTGGCCTAGACCTGATTCTTTGAAGGCTTTACAACGTTTCCTAGGCTTCGCCAATTATTACAGAAAGTTCATCAAGAATTTTGCTACTATTACTTCTCCTCTTACTTCTCTCACAAGAAAAGGACAAAACTGTAAAGTATGGCCGTCTGAGGCTATAGAAGCTTTCTCCAACATAGGTGTGTCCGGTCCACGGCGTCATCCTTACTTGTGGGATATTCTCCTCCCCAACAGGAAATGGCAAAGAGCCCAGCAAAGCTGGTCACATGATCCCTCCTAGGCTCCGCCTACCCCAGTCATTCTCTTTGCCGTTGTACAGGCAACATCTCCACGGAGATGGCTTAGAGTTTTTTAGTGTTTAACTGTAGTTTTCTATTATTCAATCAAGAGTTTGTTATTTTGAAATAGTGCTGGTATGTACTATTTACTCAGAAACAGAAAAGAGATGAAGATTTCTGTTTGTATGAGGAAAATGATTTTAGCAACCGTAACTAAAATCCATGGCTGTTCCACACAGGACTGTTGAGAGCAATTAACTTCAGTTGGGGGAACAGTGTGCAGTCTCTTGCTGCTTGAGGTATGACACATTCTAACAAGACGATGTAATGCTGGAAGCTGTCATTTTCCCTATGGGATCCGGTAAGCCATGTTTATTACGATCGTAAATAAGGGCTTCACAAGGGCTTATTTAGACTGTAGACATTTCTGGGCTAAATCGATTCATTATTAACACATATTTAGCCTTGAGGAATCATTTTATCTGGGTATTTTGATATAATAATATCGGCAGGCACTGTATTAGACACCTTATTTCTTAGGGGCTTTCCCAAAGCATAAGCAGAGTCTCATTTTCGCGCCGGTGTGGCGCACTTGTTTTTGAGAGGCATGGCATGCAGTCGCATGTGAGAGGAGCTCTGATACTTAGAAAAGACTTTCTGAAGGCGTCATTGGTATCGTATTCCCCTTTGGGTTTGGTTGGGTCTCAGCAAAGCAGATACCAGGGACTGTAAAGGGGTTAAAGCTTAAAACGGCTCCGGTTCCGTTATTTTAAGGGTTAAAGCTTCCAAAATTGGTGTGCAATATTTTTAAGGCTTTAAGACACTGTGGTGAAAATTTGGTGAATTTTGAACAATTCCTTCATGTTTTTTCGCAATTGCAGTATTAAAGTGTGTTCAGTTTAAAATTTAAAGTGACAGTAACGGTTTTATTTTAAAACGTTTTTTGTACTTTCTTATCAAGTTTATGCCTGTTTAACATGTCTGAACTACCAGATAGACTGTGTTCTGAATGTGGGGAAGCCAGAATTCCTATTCATTTAAATAAATGTGATTTATGTGATAATGACAATGATGCCCAAGATGATTCCTCAAGTGAGGGGAGTAAGCATGGTACTGCATCATTCCCTCCTTCGTCTACACGAGTCTTGCCCACTCAGGAGGCCCCTAGTACATCTAGCGCGCCAATACTCCTTACTATGCAACAATTAACGGCTGTAATGGATAATTCTGTCAAAAACATTTTAGCCAAAATGAACCCTTGTCAGCGTAAGCGTGGCTGCTCTGTTTTAGTTACTGAAGAGCATGACGACGCTGATATTAATATCTCTGAAGGGCCCCTAACCCAATCTGAGGGGGCCAGGGAGGTTTTGTCTGAGGGAGAAATTACTGATTCAGGGAACATTTCTCATCAGGCTGAATCTGATGTGATTACATTTAAATTTAAGTTGGAACACCTCCGCATTTTGCTTAAGGAGGTATTATCCACTCTGGATGATTGTGTAAAGTTGGTCATCCCAGAGAAACTATGTAAAATGGACAAGTTCCTAGAGGTGCCGGGGCTCCCAGAAGCTTTTCCTATACCCAAGCGGGTGGCGGACATTGTTAATAAAGAATGGGAAAGGCCCGGTATTCCTTTCGTCCCTCCCCCCATATTTAAAAAATTGTTTCCTATGGTCGACCCCAGAAAGGACTTATGGCAGTCAGTCCCCAAGGTCGAGGGAGCGGTCTCTACTTTAAACAAACGCACCACTATACCCATAGAGGATAGTTGTGCTTTCAAAGATCCTATGGATAAAAAATTAGAAGGTTTGCTTAAAAAGATGTTTGTTCAGCAGGGTTACCTTCTACAACCCATTTCATGCATTGTCCCTGTCACTACAGCCGCATATTTCTGGTTTGATGAACTGATAAAGGTGCTCGATAGTGATTCTCCTCCTTATGAGGAGATTATGGACAGAATCAATGCTCTCAAATTGGCTAATTCTTTCACTCTAGACGCCACTTTGCAATTGGCTAGGTTAGCGGCTAAGAATTCTGGGTTTGCTATTGTGGCGCGCAGAGCGCTTTGGTTGAAATCTTGGTCGGCTGATGCGTCTTCCAAGAACAAGCTACTAAACATTCCTTTCAAGGGGAAAACGCTGTTTGGCCCTGACTTGAAAGAGATTATCTCTGATATCACTGGGGGTAAGGGCCACGCCCTTCCTCAGGATCGGCCTTTCAAGGCAAAAAATAGACCTAATTTTCGTCCCTTTCGCAAAAACGGACCAGCCCAAAGTACTACGTCCTCTAAGCAAGAGGGTAATACTTCTCAAGCCAAGCCAGCTTGGAGACCAATGCAAGGCTGGAACAAGGGAAAGCAGGCCAAGAAACCTGCCACTGCTACCAAGACAGCATGAAATATTGGCCCCCGATCCGGGACCGGATCTGGTGGGGGGCAGACTCTCTCTCTTCGCTCAGGCTTGGGCAAGAGATGTTCTGGATCCTTGGGCGCTAGAAATAGTCTCCCAGGGTTATCTTCTGGAATTCAAGGGACTTCCCCCAAGGGGAAGGTTCCACAGGTCTCAGTTGTCTTCAGACCACATAAAAAGACAGGCGTTCTTACATTGTGTAGAAGACCTGTTAAAAATGGGAGTGATTCATCCTGTTCCATTAAGAGAACAAGGGATGGGGTTCTACTCCAATCTGTTCATAGTTCCCAAAAAAGAGGGAACGTTCAGACCAATCTTAGATCTCAAGATCTTAAACAAATTTCTCAAGGTCCCATCGTTCAAGATGGAAACCATTCGAACTATCCTTCCTTCCATCCAGGAAGGTCAATTCATGACCACGGTGGATTTAAAGGATGCGTATCTACATATTCCTATCCACAAGGAACATCATCGGTTCCTAAGGTTTGCATTCCTGGACAAACATTACCAGTTTGTGGCGCTTCCTTTCGGATTAGCCACTGCTCCAAGGATTTTCACAAAGGTACTAGGGTCCCTTCTAGCGGTGCTAAGACCAAGGGGCATTGCAGTAGTACCTTACCTGGACGACATTCTGATTCAAGCGTCGTCCCTCCCTCGAGCAAAGGCTCACACGGACATCGTCCTGGCCTTTCTCAGATCTCACGGCTGGAAAGTGAACGTGGAAAAGAGTTCACTATCCCCGTCAACAAGGGTTCCCTTCTTGGGAACAATTATAGACTCCTCAGAAATGAGGATTTTTCTAACAGAGGCCAGAAAAACAAAACTTCTGGACTCTTGTCGGATACTTCATTCCGTTCCTCTTCCTTCCGTAGCTCAGTGCATGGAAGTGATCGGGTTGATGGTAGCGGCAATGGACATAGTTCCTTTTGCGCGCATTCATCTAAGACCATTACAACTGTGCATGCTCAGTCAGTGGAATGGGGACTATACAGACTTGTCTCCAAAGATACAAGTAAATCAGAGGACCAGAGACTCACTCCGTTGGTGGCTGTCCCTGGACAACCTGTCACAAGGGATGACATTCCGCAGACCAGAGTGGGTCATTGTCACGACCGACGCCAGTCTGTTGGGCTGGGGC
Source organism: Bombina bombina (assembly GCF_027579735.1). Taxonomy (NCBI): domain Eukaryota; kingdom Metazoa; phylum Chordata; class Amphibia; order Anura; family Bombinatoridae; genus Bombina; species Bombina bombina. The sequence continues at coordinate 58,787,789 of NC_069510.1, forward strand.
GCGGTCTGGGGATCCCTGAAAGCTCAGGGTCTTTGGTCTCGGGAAGAATCTCTTCTACCGATAAATATTCTGGAACTAAGAGCGATATTCAATGCTCTCAAGGCTTGGCCTCAGCTAGCGAGGACCAAGTTCATACGGTTTCAATCAGACAACATGACGACTGTTGCGTACATCAACCATCAGGGGGGAACAAGGAGTTCCCTAGCGATGGAAGAAGTGACCAAGATTATTCTATGGGCGGAGTCTCACTCCTGCCACCTGTCTGCTATCCACATCCCGGGAGTGGAAAATTGGGAAGCGGATTTTCTGAGTCGTCAGACATTGCATCCGGGGGAGTGGGAACTCCATCCGGAAATCTTTGCCCAAGTCACTCAGCTGTGGGGCATTCCAGACATGGATCTAATGGCCTCTCGTCAGAACTTCAAAGTTCCCTCCTACGGGTCCAGATCCAGGGATCCCAAGGCGGCTCTAGTGGATGCACTAGTAGCACCTTGGACCTTCAAACTAGCTTATGTGTTCCCGCCGTTTCCTCTCATCCCCAGGCTGGTAGCCAGGATCAATCAGGAGAGGGCGTCGGTGATCTTGATAGCTCCTGCGTGGCCACGCAGGACTTGGTATGCAGATCTGGTGAATATGTCATCGGCTCCACCTTGGAAGCTACCTTTGAGACGAGACCTTCTTGTTCAGGGTCCGTTCGAACATCCGAATCTGGTTTCACTCCAGCTGACTGCTTGGAGATTGAACGCTTGATTTTATCGAAGCGAGGTTTCTCAGATTCTGTTATCGATACTCTTGTTCAGGCCAGAAAGCCTGTAACTAGAAAGATTTACCACAAAATTTGGAAAAAATATATCTGTTGGTGTGAATCTAAAGGATTCCCTTGGGACAAGGTTAAGATTCCTAGGATTCTATCCTTCCTTCAAGAAGGATTGGAAAAAGGATTATCGGCAAGTTCCCTGAAGGGACAGATTTCTGCCTTGTCGGTGTTACTTCACAAAAAGCTGGCAGCTGTGCCAGATGTTCAAGCCTTTGTTCAGGCTCTGGTTAGAATCAAGCCTGTTTACAAACCTTTGACTCCTCCTTGGAGTCTCAATTTAGTTCTTTCAGTTCTTCAGGGGGTTCCGTTTGAACCCTTACATTCCGTTGATATTAAGTTATTATCTTGGAAAGTTTTGTTTTTAGTTGCAATTTCTTCTGCTAGAAGAGTTTCAGAATTATCTGCTCTGCAGTGTTCTCCTCCTTATCTGGTGTTCCATGCAGATAAGGTGGTTTTACGTACTAAACCTGGTTTTCTTCCAAAAGTTGTTTCTAACAAAAACATTAACCAGGAGATTATCGTTCCTTCTCTGTGTCCGAAACCAGTTTCAAAGAAGGAACGTTTGTTGCACAATTTGGATGTTGTTCGCGCTCTAAAATTCTATTTAGATGCTACAAAGGATTTTAGACAAACATCTTCCTTGTTTGTTGTTTATTCAGGTAAAAGGAGAGGTCAAAAAGCAACTTCTACCTCTCTCTCTTTTTGGATTAAAAGCATCATCAGATTGGCTTACGAGACTGCCGGACGGCAGCCTCCCGAAAGAATCACAGCTCATTCCACTAGGGCTGTGGCTTCCACATGGGCCTTCAAGAACGAGGCTTCTGTTGATCAGATATGTAGGGCAGCGACTTGGTCTTCACTGCACACTTTTACCAAATTTTACAAGTTTGATACTTTTGCTTCTTCTGAGGCTATTTTTGGGAGAAAGGTTTTGCAAGCCGTGGTGCCTTCCATTTAGGTGACCTGATTTGCTCCCTCCCTTCATCCGTGTCCTAAAGCTTTGGTATTGGTTCCCACAAGTAAGGATGACGCCGTGGACCGGACACACCTATGTTGGAGAAAACAGAATTTATGTTTACCTGATAAATTTCTTTCTCCAACGGTGTGTCCGGTCCACGGCCCGCCCTGGTTTTTTAATCAGGTCTGATAATTTATTTTCTTTAACTACAGTCACCACGGTACCATATGGTTTCTCCTATGCAAATATTCCTCCTTAACGTCGGTCGAATGACTGGGGTAGGCGGAGCCTAGGAGGGATCATGTGACCAGCTTTGCTGGGCTCTTTGCCATTTCCTGTTGGGGAGGAGAATATCCCACAAGTAAGGATGACGCCGTGGACCGGACACACCGTTGGAGAAAGAAATTTATCAGGTAAACATAAATTCTGTTTTTGAATCTCTCAAAGAAGCTTTTTCCTCAGCTCCTATCCTTCGTCATCCAAATCCTGAGTTTCAATTTATTCTGGAGGTGGATGCTTCCTCTGTTGCTGCTGGAGCGGTTCTGTCTCAACGAATACCAGAGACTGGAAGGATTCATCCTGTTGCTTTTTTCTCTAAAAAATTCACTCCTTCCGAATTTAACTATGACGTAGGGAATAAAGAGTTGCTTGCCATCAAGATGGCATTGGATGAATGGAGACATTGGCTGGAAGGTACTTCTTTGCCATTTACTATACTTACTGATCATAAGAACCTTCTGTATCTCCAAACAGCCAAACGACTAAATTCCAGGCAAGCACGCTGGTCCTTATTCTTCTCTCGGTTTCATTATAATTTGTCTTACATACCTGGATCAAAAAATATTAAAGCAGACGCACTTTCCAGACAATTTCAAGATACCCCAGTTCCTGAGTCTGGTACCATTCTCCAACCTCATGAAGTCATTGCCCAGTTAACAACTTCTTGGTTACAAGAATTACAGTCCGCTCAAGAGCATCTTCCTTTGTCCTGTAAACCTCCCAATGGTTTACTCTTTGTTCCTGAACGCCTTCGTTCCAAGATTTTATTTTGGGCTCATGATAGTCCCCTTTCTGGACATCCTGGCATCAGTATTACCACTCGAAACCTCAAACAACATGTCTGGTGGCCTACACTCTCTCAAGATGTGAAGGATTACGTCTCAGTATGCACACAATGTGCCATGAACAAAACTCCACGCCAACTTCCTTCAGGATTACTCCAACCATTGCCTATACCTCACCAGCCTTGGACTCACGTATCCATGGACTTTATTACCGATCTTCCCTTGTCCACTGGGAACAATACTATCTGGGTGGTGGTCGACAGGTTCACTAAGACGGCTCATTTTGTACCCTTGCCAGGATTACCATCTGCCAAAAGACTCTCTGAACTTTTTATTCTACATATTGTAAGAATCCATGGATTTCCTCTAGATATTGTTTCAGATAGAGGGGTACAATTCGTTTCTCGATTTTGGAGGTCACTTTGTAAACATTTTGGTACTACTATATCTCTCTCTACTTCTCACCACCCACAATCGAATGGTCAGACTGAAAGAGTAAACCAGTGTCTTGAAACATATCTTAGACATTATGTGGATCATTATCATTCAAACTGGACTTCTTACCTTCCTTTGGCTGAATTGGCCCATAATGCCCGGTACAATTCCTCCCTTCAGACTTCTCCTTTTCATGCAGCTTACGGATATCAGCCTAGGACATTCCCTTTGCATACTTCCTCCACAGTGAATCCTGCTTCTGATCTTACAGCCCGAAGATTAACTCGACATTGGCAGAAGATACATCGTATTCTTTCTGTAACTTCTAGACGTTACAAGTTCTTTTCGGATCTTCGACGGAAAAAGGCTCCCAAATATCGCCCTGGTGATAAAGTTTGGATTTCCTCTCGATTTCTTCGCCTGAAACAACCTTCTAACAAATTGGGACCACGATATGTGGGTCCTTTCCGAATACTGGGTCAGGCATGTTCCACTGCTTATCGGGTAGCTTTACCCAAGTCTCTCAAAGTCCATCCGGTATTTCATGTTTCTCTTTTAAAACCTGTGATGTTTAACAGGTATTCTAAGCCTTTTTCTAAACCTCCACCGTTATTGGTGCATGGACATCCTGAGTTTGAGATCAGCCATATTCTAGATTCCAAATTGCGGGGCAAGAAATTGTATTATCTCATTCATTGGAAGGGTTATCCAGTCACGGAACGTTCTTGGGAACCTGCTCATCAAGTAAATGCTCCTATATTGGTCAAGTCCTTCCACAAGACTCATCCTGATAGACCTGGTCCTGTCCCCCGGAGGGGTCCTTGAGGAGGGGGTGCTGTCATGAGCGCTTCCGTTCATCGCCGTGTCGCCGCGGCTCCCGGAACTCCTCTGTGTCTCTGACGTCATGTTGCTTAGCAACATGACGCTTTCTCTCACACCCCTCTGATGACGGTTTCGCTCTGCCCTTTAAATCTCGGCGGGAGATCTGAATCTGGGCCCGTTTGTTGTTTCCCTGGATTGTGAGTACCTTATCAGTTTTGTTCTTCTGTGTACCGACTTCTGCCTGCCTGACCAAGCCTCTTGCCTAATCCCTACTTGCTGATATTTGGACATTGACTTCTGCCTGCCTGACCTTGCCTGTAGCTATTACCCTTTTGCTGATACTTTGATGCCGACTTCTGCTTGCCTGACCCTGTCTTTTGCCAATACCTTTTGCTGATATTTGGATGCCGACTTCTGCCTGCCTGACCTTGCTTTGGCCTTTACCTGTAAACCTATTCTTTGTTAAACAACACCTGCTTAAAAGGGACATTTACTTTTACAAGCTGCAAAAGAGAACTTTGCCTTTCTGTTTGTTATACACCTGCTTAAAAGGGACATTTACTTTTACAAGCTGCAAAAGAGAACTTTGCCTTTCTGTTTGTTATACACCTGCTTAAAAGGGACATCTACTTTTACAAGCTGCAAAAGAGAACTTTGCCTTTCTGTTTGTTATACACCTGCTTAAAAGGGACATTTACTTTTACAAGCTGCAAAAGAGAATTTTGCCTTTCTGTTTGTTATACACCTGCTTAAAAGGGACATTTACTTTTACAAGCTGCAAAAGAGAACTTTGCCTTTCTGTTTGTTATAAACCTGCTTAAAGGGACATTATACTTTTACAAGCTGCAAAAGAGAACTTTTCCTTTGTTTTACAAGCCTGCTAAAGAGGACCTTTTTCAGAAGCTTCAAGTAAGAGCATTTCCTTTTGTTCTTTGAACTATTTAAAGGGACGTTTTATCCTTTGTGGCTTTCCTGCATTCTGGAACAATTTTCATTTTTGTTATCTTCTAATCTGCTTCCTGAGTGGGTCACGTCCTGGATATTTCTCAGTGTGCTAGCGTGTGCTTTCAATTCACGCTAGCAGTTGGGTTACATCCCGGATTGATTCCTGAGCGGCTGACAATATATGAAAATGTTAGGATTTTGAAGTTTACATTTATACAGTGTGGGTTACATTTTCTAAGGGAAGCTTGTCTGTTTATCCAAGTAGTGGTCTTATTATAGATAGCTAGTCCATTACAGCTCTGACAAATGAGACAAGTAGGCAACTTGGGAAATGGAGGCCTGCTCTGAAATAAGCATGGACATTACTGCTAGGGGTTTTCGGGTGATCCAGTTGTTGCAATCATTAACAGATATTTGTTGTGTCCTCATAAATAAATATACAAACATATTTATTCTAAATATATACAGAACATCTAACCAGTTAATAGTTTTAGGGAGGAACCCTTTTAATATGTCAAGGGCACTGTGAAATCAGGCAAAATCATGAATCTTATGATATATGGAAGTCTTATTATTCTATAGTAGCTCTGCTTACACACAAACCCAGTATAAAAAGAGTGGTCTCTTGCAGGGGAATAATATATTGTAATTCTACAAATGTAAAGTGTTTTTTCACTATAGGCAGGTTGTTTCGCCCTTGTTGGGGCTCTTCAGTATGATGTAGGTGCTATGTTATTGGACTCAAGCATTGATTTTAGGTTTACGGCTATATGCCAGTTTTGCTGATGATTACATTAATTTTCATAACCACACTTATAAAGCATGAAATGAATGCTTGAGCAGAGCAGCACCAACCATAGACAGCCTGTTTGGCCCGCTTGGGGCTCATACCTCCATTGTATTCATTTTAGCAAAAAACAAATATACTTATCTGTGCAAAATTGCAACACTTACAGTATAATTCAAAATCCATTTCAATATAATGGGCAGCCCTATAGCAAAGGGTGAAATGCTCAAGGACATCAGCATCAACCTTAATGACTTGAGTGTGAAAGAGTCCCAAAGTAGCGAAACAGGCTGCCTATGGTTGATGCGGTGTTATTTAAGCCTCATGTATTTCATAGTTTGCTACCCTACTGGTTTAAACTGACAGGAGCATAAGGGTTGCCATATTAAAAATGCATTTTGAATTAGTAATACACTCTGTGGGATAATTTGTATATTTTATCCATTGCATATTTATTCCTTGCTGAACTTAATAAAATGGAGGGTTTATCTCACTCTATTAACAACAATACATTTATTTGGTACAATGGAAGTCCCTGTTCTAAAGTATCTAAGTGCAGACCATGTTCCAAAGAGCTTACAATCTAGTGTTTCAGTGCTTTGCTCAAAGAGCTTACAATCTTGTGTTTAAGGAGAACTTACCTCTTGGTACTTACAGTGTAGAGAAATAAAAGAATTCCCTGATGTAAGACTGCACTCAGCATGTGACATAACACTAGTCCTTCTGAAATCTTCAATCTTCCTGTCACTGTCATAGAGTATTTCAGTCTTTGTTATACTGCTTGCCAGATATGAATCAGTCTATGCACATCTTGTAAGGCTTTTTCATCCAATGCAAGAAGATAGGTGCATGACACACTGTATCTTATAATGCAGTATTGTTTTCTCAGTTTCTAATCTGAGGTATAAAATACAGGACCATCCCATGATGTATCATATTGTGTGCTTCACTATGACTCTCTGCTTCAAGAATCCAACTTGTCCCAAGGTTACTGTAGACATTCAAGTTTAGTGTCACAGATATGGTAGTCCTTGTTCCAGGGTGCTGCAGTTCTCAGATACAATTGTAAACCAGCTGCAATGTGCTCATAACCTAGTAGTATTATTGGTGTCCCTATGCCAAGGCATTGCATTGAGGATATAAGTGCCAATATATTAATCATATCATTGTATTCTCTACTCCAAGATCCTTAACATTATTACATTATACAGATGTGTGCAGTGAGAGTGGATTTAAGCCATTCAATTAGATTCAATATCAGTTTATTAAAGTTATAGCAGTGTAAGTGTAATTATGCTTTATTGTTAGTGTTAAGATTCACGTTCTAGTGTCACAGAGATTATTTGTATATATACAGAAAGCTTTAAACATACAGAACCAAATTAAAGCTTAAGATTTGTATTAAATGGGAAAGTACAGGAAAAGTGGGGGCTCTTGGAGCAGGATCTGTATTTACAATCTAGTGTGGTAATGAGATGTCTTGCTCAAAGAGCTTACAAACATGTTAATTTCAGAAAATCTTACCTTAGATACTTACAGTTTAGTAAAATAAAAATCCTTGAAGGAGATCTGCCATCAGCGCTAATACTGCTGGCCAGATGCGCATCAGTCTGATCTGAATTTATTTCAGATTGCTAGTTGTCCTTTCTTATCCGGGTCAAGCAGAAAAAACATCTGTTTCAAATGCGGCACCTTACAGTACAGTGTTTAATGAGGGTTCCAGCACCAGTGAGTTTGCAGCGTGAGGACATCTGCTATTAGCGCCTATGCTGCTGGCCAGATGCGCATCAGTTTGATCTGAATTTTTTTCAGATCGCCAGTTGACTTTTCTTTATCTGGGTCAAGCAGAATAAACAGCTGCATCAGATGCGGCACCTTACAGTCCAGTGTTTAATAAGGGTACTGTTACGGTTGCCTCCAGGCTGGCTGGAAGTTGGACCGTAGAAAAGGATGCTCCTAGCGCTCACCAAAGAATCATCAGCACCATAGTCAGCAATCCCTGTAGCTAAGGGAGTATGAAAAACATAGCAATCCCTGTAGTGATTATAAGCTGTATCCTACAAACATGAGTCAAAGCTTCAAGTTAGAGGGTCAACATAGGTCTGATGTGCTGGAGCACACAGCCTGCTTTTTATTCAGGTTACATGCAAACAGGACACTCTCAGGGGGAGGCATAAAATCCCCCATCACACATTTGATATTAGATAGAGAGACACTCCCTTTGACAGGCCACAACATTTACTTCAGCAGATAACATTACACACAATAAAACAATGCAGTCCACCTTATCAATACTAGTCTGATTAGACAATGGGAAAGTTGATCACTAAATCTAATTAGAGCTAATCCCAGCAGACTTGTATTTAGAATAGGTTTCTTGAAGCTGAACAAAATTTAACTCTTAATGGCACACAATGAAACTGAACCAAGTGGGAGAAAGCCAGGGACAAGTCATTTCACAGGTCTGGGGACATAGTCTTAAAGGGGCATTGTTCATCAAAGTCACAATATGTCCCCAGATGGTTCTTAAAGGGCCACACACACCCAACAAAAGTCAATATGTCCTCAGGGGCACAATCTTCCAGGGGCCATAGTCATGTGGAAGGAGGCTGGCAAATAGGCTTCTCCAAAATCCAGGGAAGCAGGGCAACCTTCCATTTAAAGGGCCAGTCACAAATAGCAGTTTGTAACATATCTCCCCTTTTGGAGGGAGACTAACAAGGCACCTGACCTTCTGTCGGTCAGTGCCTAAGTTAGTCTCGCAACCCACCCACAAATAAACACTAGCAGCAAAGCAGCCCCCCCACAACAAGTAGCACTGGCCTGTAGGTTCCAGGTTATAGGATGAAAGTGTAGCATCCTCTGCCTTCCTGGCGCAGCTGTGCAAATAGCTGATGGTACTTGGGGGGCAGAGGCCAGCGGCACTCTGCCCTGGTGCCAGCGCTTCTGCTGGGGTGAGGGGTTTGCAGGCCAGTCCTGTAACAAGGGGGTCTGTAGGGCAGAGGCCAGCAGCGTTCTGTTCTGATGCCAGCTCTTCTGCTGGGGGAATTGGGGCATAGTCCTGCCCGGTGGCAAAGGGAACGTGGGGGTCAGTGGGGGTTAACATCTCCACTGTTAACCCTGGGCCCAAGTTAGGAGTTAGCTGGGGAGGGGGAGATTGGCTTACCTCCTCCTCCTGATACTCCGGTGGCCGTTGGGAAGGGAGGTCGATGCTCTCCGCTTCCTGTGGAACATGCTGCGGCTGGGGAGAGAGACCGGTTGTCTCCTCTCCCTGGAAGGCACACTCCGGCTGGGGAGGGAGGTCGATGCTCTCCCCTCCCTGTAGCTGGGTCTGTCGCTGGGGATCTGGGCCGCCTGCCCAGCATCCCTGTAGGGCCGGTAGAGAGACTGCGGTCCCATCTCCACCTGCCTGCTGGGGGTCCTCCCAGGACCAGTCTATGAGGCCTGCTGCCTCTGGTATCTCTGGCTGGGGAAGGGGACTGGTTGTCTCTTCCCTCTGCACGGTATACTGCCGCTGGGGAGGGAGGTCGCTGCTCTCCTCTCCCTGTAACTCTGGCTGCCGCTGGGAAGGGAGGTCGTTGCTCTCCGCTCCCTGTGACTCACTTTCTCGCTGGAGACCAGGTGTCCAGACCCTCAAACTCCACAGTTGGCGCTCAAAAGCTCGTGCCGCTTTGTTCTCCGTATCCAATTCCCGGATGATGCGACTGACTACCTCCTGTGCAGGGTCTGGACCATATCGGACTAGCCGCCTCTTTACCTCTGGAACGAAATCCGCGCCCTCATAGCGACGGATCAGGTTGAGGTGCTCTTCACAGGGTTCTGAATAGTGTCTTGTCAGCTCCATGCTGCTGTAGGTAGGGACGCTGCGCAGTGGCTAGCGTTGCCCTCAATAACTCTCCTACGATACCAGTGCTGTTGTGGTGCTGCTCCTTGCGCTAGGATGCTATCCCACCGCTGCCGCCAAATGTTACGGTTGCCTCCAGGCTGGCTGGAAGTTGGACCGTAGAAAAGGATGCTCCTAGCGCTCACCAAAGAATCATCAGCACCATAGTCAGCAATCCCTGTAGCTAAGGGAGTATGAAAAACATAGCAATCCCTGTAGTGATTATAAGCTGTATCCTACAAACATGAGTCAAAGCTTCAAGTTAGAGGGTCAACATAGGTCTGATGTGCTGGAGCACACAGCCTGCTTTTTATTCAGGTTACATGCAAACAGGACACTCTCAGGGGGAGGCATAAAATCCCCCATCACACATTTGATATTAGATAGAGAGACACTCCCTTTGACAGGCCACAACATTTACTTCAGCAGATAACATTACACACAATAAAACAATGCAGTCCACCTTATCAATACTAGTCTGATTAGACAATGGGAAAGTTGATCACTAAATCTAATTAGAGCTAATCCCAGCAGACTTGTATTTAGAATAGGTTTCTTGAAGCTGAACAAAATTTAACTCTTAATGGCACACAATGAAACTGAACCAAGTGGGAGAAAGCCAGGGACAAGTCATTTCACAGGTCTGGGGACATAGTCTTAAAGGGGCATTGTTCATCAAAGTCACAATATGTCCCCAGATGGTTCTTAAAGGGCCACACACACCCAACAAAAGTCAATATGTCCTCAGGGGCACAATCTTCCAGGGGCCATAGTCATGTGGAAGGAGGCTGGCAAATAGGCTTCTCCAAAATCCAGGGAAGCAGGGCAACCTTCCATTTAATGGGCCAGTCACAAATAGCAGTTTGTAACAGGTACCAGCACCAGTGAGTTTGCAGCGTGAGGACATCTGCCATTAGCGTGTATATGACTGGCCAGATGCGCATCAGTCGGATCTGAATTTTTTCAGATCGCCAGTTGTCTTTTCTTCATCCAGGTCAAGCAGAATAAACAGCTGCATCAGATGCAGCACCTTACAGTCCAGTGTTTAATAAGGGTCCCAGCAACAGTAAGTTTACAGCGTGAAGACATCTGCCATTAGTGGGTATACTGCTGGCCAGATGCGCATCAGTCTGATCTGAATTTATTTCAGATCACCAATTGACTTTTCTTTATCTGGGTCAAGCTAAAGAAACAGCTGCATCAGATGCTGCACCTTACAGTACAGTGAATGAGGTTCCCAGCACCAGTAAATTTGCAGCATATAAATTGTAGACCCATGCCGTGGGGTTTATATTCTAGGCCTTTACTAGAAGTCCTTGCTTTAGAGCATGTGCAGAGTAATGATGCAGTAATTCTTCCCATCCTTAAAACTGGTTTAAAGCCTTTACTGAAAGATGCAAGTCTTATACAGATATATAGAGGAAGCACAGAAAGCCATTGGTGTGTCCTACAGTTATGGCTATAATAATTATAATGCTATAATATGTTTAAAATAATTATTTTCAAAATTAAAATGTTTATTAAATTATATGTATTTTTAAATAAAGGTGTGAAGATAATATTGATCATTAAAGTATGTATGCTATGTTTTGTCTCAGAGTACTGGTGCCCATAGGAACCTACAAAGTTTACTATTACTTTTATTTATCTGTATTATTTTACAATGTATATAATTGTGACTTAGTATTATTCAGTTACTGAGTTGGGGTGATCAAGGTAACACTACCTGTAGTAATTGGTGTTCATACCTGCAGTTCCCACTGGATGCTATTTGCATTGTGTTGGAGGTAGTCACTGTTCTTCATACCAGCACATAAACACAACTGTGGTTGTACAGCACTAGATGTTTTGTAATGTGCTGACTGTGAAATAAAGATATTATATAACTTATATTTACATGTCAAGCTCAGCAGGATCAGTCTGGTAACTCTTGTAAAGTAAGCAGCAGTTATGAGGGAGGTGGCTTTGTGTTGTCAGTTGGTTTTGTGACATAACTTCTGCATAAATAAAAAGAGAGAGAGAGATGCACTCAGCTGAGACAGAACAAAAGCTGGAAAAACTTCCGTGCCTGTTCATTTTATTATAGTGTGTCACTCAGGGTGCATACTATTTTAGCACACTATGCCCCTTCACAGAGAAAAAAATCTCCTGTTGCATATCAGTCTGACCCTGCCCAATGACAGTCCAGCGCCGAAATACCAGGCAATTCTTCTCTGAACAAGAGAAACAACAACCCCAGAGATCGTTTCGGCCTTCTGTGGGCCTCGTCAGTGAGGTGCAGTTGCATCTCTCTTAGGGATAGTCTCCCTAAGGGTGATGGGGGAAACCAGACGTGGACTCCTTGCCCAATGTGCTTAGAGGGATATGGCTGCACCTCACTGACGAGGCCCAAAGGAGGCCGAAACGATCGTCTGGGGTTGTCATGTTCCTTGTTCAGAGGAGAATTGCCTGGTATTTCGGGGCTGGACTGACCATGTCGGCGGGATCAGACTGATATACTACAGGAAAGTTTTCCTCTGTGAAAAGCACAATTGGGCTGAAAGAAGCTACTACCAGGTGGTAACCGGGCCATAGAACAAGCTATTGATGCTGCTGTTCGTTCCTGGCAGACTGCTTCTCATTCTGTTTTGCATATGTAAATATGACCCTGGGGATAGTCTCCCTAAGGGTGATGGGGGAAACCAGACGTGGACTCCTTGCCCAATGTGCTTAGAGGGATATGGCTGCACCTCACTGACGAGGCCCAAAGGAGGCCGAAACGATCGTCTGGGGTTGTCATGTTCCTTGTTCAGAGGAGAATTGCCTGGTATTTCGGGGCTGGACTGACCATGTCGGCGGGATCAGACTGATATACTACAGGAAAGTTTTCCTCTGTGAAAAGCACAATTGGGCAGAAAGAAGCTACTACCAGGTGGTAACCGGGCCATAGAACAAGCTATTGATGCTGCTGTTCGTTCCTGGCAGACTGCTTCTCATTCTGTTTTGCATATGTAAATATGACCCTGGGGATAGTCTCCCTAAGGGTGATGGGGGAAACCAGACGTGGACTCCTTGCCCAATGTGCTTAGAGGGATATGGCTGCACCTCACTGACGAGGCCCAAAGGAGGCCGAAACGATCGTCTGGGGTTGTCATGTTCCTTGTTCAGAGGAGAATTGCCTGGTATTTCGGGGCTGGACTGACCATGTCGGCGGGATCAGACTGATATACTACAGGAAAGTTTTCCTCTGTGAAAAGCACAATTGGGCAGAAAGAAGCTACTACCAGGTGGTAACCGGGCCATAGAACAAGCTATTGATGCTGCTGTTCGTTCCTGGCAGACTGCTTCTCATTCTGTTTTGTATATGTAAATATGACCCTGGGGATAGTCTCCCTAAGGGTGATGGGGGAAACCAGACGTGGACTCCTTGCCCAATGTGCTTAGAGGGATATGGCTGCACCTCACTGACGAGGCCCAAAGGAGGCCGAAACGATCGTCTGGGGTTGTCATGTTCCTTGTTCAGAGGAGAATTGCCTGGTATTTCGGGGCTGGACTGACCATGTCGGCGGGATCAGACTGATATACTACAGGAAAGTTTTCCTCTGTGAAAAGCACAATTGGGCAGAAAGAAGCTACTACCAGGTGGTAACCGGGCCATAGAACAAGCTATTGATGCTGCTGTTCGTTCCTGGCAGACTGCTTCTCATTCTGTTTTGCATATGTAAATATGACCCTGGGGATAGTCTCCCTAAGGGTGATGGGGGAAACCAGACGTGGACTCCTTGCCCAATGTGCTTAGAGGGATATGGCTGCACCTCACTGATGAGGCCCAAAGGAGGCCGAAACGATCATCTGGGGTTGTCATGTTCCTTGTTCAGAGGAGAATTGCCTGGTATTTCGGGGCTGGACTGACCATGTCGGCGGGATCAGACTGATATACTACAGGAAAGTTTTCCTCTGTGAAAAGCACAATTGGGCAGAAAGAAGCTACTACCAGGTGGTAACCGGGCCATAGAACAAGCTATTGATGCGGCTGTTCGTTCCTGGCAGACTGCTTCTCATTCTGTTTTGCATATGTAAATATGACCCTGGGGATAGTCTCCCTAAGGGTGATGGGGGAAACCAGACGTGGACTCCTTGCCCAATGTGCTTAGAGGGATATGGCTGCACCTCACTGACGAGGCCCAAAGGAGGCCAAAACGATTGTCTGGGGTTGTCATGTTCCTTGTTCAGAGGAGAATTGCCTGGTATTTTGGGGCTGGACTGACCATGTCAGCGGGATCAGACTGATATACTACAGGAAAGTTTTCCTCTGTGAAAAGCACAATTGGGCAGAAAGAAGCTACTACCAGGTGGTAACCGGGCCATAGAACAAGCTATTGATGCTGCTGTTCGTTCCTGGCAGACTGCTTCTCATTCTGTTTTGCATATGTAAATATGACCCTGGGGATAGTCTCCCTAAGGGTGATGGGGGAAACCAGACGTGGACTCCTTGCCCAATGTGCTTAGAGGGATATGGCTGCACCTCACTGACGAGGCCCAAAGGAGGCCGAAACGATCGTCTGGGGTTGTCATGTTCCTTGTTCAGAGGAGAATTGCCTGGTATTTCGGGGCTGGACTGACCATGTCGGCGGGATCAGACTGATATACTACAGGAAAGTTTTCCTCTGTGAAAGCACAATTGGGCAGAAAGAAGCTACTACCAGGTGGTAACCGGGCCATAGAACAAGCTATTGATGCTGCTGTTCGTTCCTGGCAGACTGCTTCTCATTCTGTTTTGCATATGTAAATATGACCCTGGGGATAGTCTCCCTAAGGGTGATGGGGGAAACCAGACGTGGACTCCTTGCCCAATGTGCTTAGAGGGATATGGCTGCATCTCACTGACGAGGCCCAAAGGAGGCCGAAATGATCATCTGGGGTTGTCATGTTCCTTGTTCAGAGGAGAATTGCCTGGTATTTCGGGGCTGGACTGACCATGTCGGCGGGATCAGACTGATATACTACAGGAAAGTTTTCCTCTGTGAAAAGCACAATTGGGCAGAAAGAAGCTACTACCAGGTGGTAACCGGGCCATAGAACAAGCTATTGATGCTGCTGTTCGTTCCTGGCAGACTGCTTCTCATTCTGTTTTGCATATGTAAATATGACCCTGGGGATAGTCTCCCTAAGGGTGATGGGGGAAACCAGACGTGGACTCCTTGCCCAATGTGCTTAGAGGGATATGGCTGCACCTCACTGACGAGGCCCAAAGGAGGCCGAAACGATCGTCTGGGGTTGTCATGTTCCTTGTTCAGAGGAGAATTGCCTGGTATTTCGGGGCTGGACTGACCATGTCGGCGGGATCAGACTGATATACTACAGGAAAGTTTTCCTCTGTGAAAAGCACAATTGGGCAGAAAGAAGCTACTACCAGGTGGTAACCGGGCCATAGAACAAGCTATTGATGCTGCTGTTCGTTCCTGGCAGACTGCTTCTCATTCTGTTTTGCATAACTGCTGCATCACATAAGCCTCTCCCCTAAGGCTGTCACCATGACAACCAGGCATCCTATTATACAATGACTGTCAGCTTAGCCTTTAGCTATGTCATTAATGTAGCTTTAACATTAGATGTTTAACCCTTTGAGTGCTAATGACGGCTCTGAGCCGTCACAGAGTTTCCCACTCTGGTGCTAATGACGGCTCAGAGCTGTCACTAGCACTCTCCCATCTTGAGGGAGATCTGGGGGCTCCCACCCACTCCTACCCCAGCGATCATGCCTGTAGAGTGACAGGCATCGCCGGGGCTTCATCACGCGCAATAACGTGATGACGTCACCGCGCAATAACGTGATGACGTCACCGCGCAACTTTATTTATACTTAACAATCGGCTAGATTTAGAGTTCTGCGGCCAAAGGGGTGCGTTAGCTACGCGTGTATTTTTCCCCCTGCACCTTTTAAATACCGCTGGTATTTAGAGTTCACAGAAGGTCTGCGTTACGCTCCAAAAAGGGAGCATAGAGCATAATTTACCGCCACTGCAACTGCAGCGGCCAGCTTCAAAAACGTGCTCGTGCACGATATCCCCATAGGAAACAATGGGGCAGTTTGAGCTGAAAAAAACCTAACACCTGCAAAAAAGCAGCGTTCAGCTCCTAACGCAGCTCCATTGTTTCCTAAGTCTGCACCTAACACCCTAACATGAACCCCGAGTCTAAACACCCCTAACCTTACACTTATTAACCCCTAATCTGCCACCCCCGCTATCGCTGACCCCTGCATATTATTTTTAACCCCTAATCTGCCGCTCCGTACACCGCCGCAACCTACGTTATCCCTATGTACCCCTAATCTGCTGCCCCTAACACCGCCGACCCCTATATTATATTTATTAACCCCTAATCTGCCGACCGGACCTCACCGCTACTATAATAAAGTTATTAACCCCAATCCGCCTCACTCCCGCCTCAAAAACCCTATAATAAATAGTATTAACCCCTAATCTGCCGTCCCTAACATCGCCGACACCTAACTTCAAGTATTAACCCCTAATCTGCCGACCGGACCTCTCCGCTACTCTAATAAATGTATTAACCCCTAAAGCTAAGTCTAACCCTAACCCTAACACCCCCCTAAGTTAAATATAATTTTATTCTAACGAAATAAATTAAATCTTATTAAATAAATTATTCCTATTTAAAGCTAAATACTTACCTGTACAATAAACCCTAATATAGCTACAATATAAATAATAATTATATTGTAGCTATTTTAGGATTAATATTTATTTTACAGGCAACTTTGTATTTATTTTAACCAGGTACAATAGCTATTAAATAGTTAAGAACTATTTAATAGCTACCTAGTTAAAATAAATAAAAAATTACCTGTAAATTAAATCCTAACCTAAGTTACAATTAAACTTAACACTACACTATCAATAAATAAATTAACTAAACTATCTACAATTATCTACAATTAAATACAAATAAATACACTAACTAAAGTACAAAAAATAAAAAAAGAACTAAGTTACAAAAAATAAAAAAATAATTTACAAACATTATAAAAACATTACAACAATTTTAAGCTAATTACACCTACTCTAAGCCCCCTAATAAAATAACAAAGCCCCCCAAAATAAAAAAAATGCCCTACCCTATTCTAAAATAAAAATTGTAAAGCTCTTTTACCTTACCAGCCCTTAAAAGGGCCTTTTGCGATGCATGCCCCAAAGAATTCTTCTCTTTTGCCTGTAAAAAAAAACATACAATACCCCCCCCCCAACAATACCACCACCCACATACCCCTAATCTAACTCAAACCCCCCTTAAATAAACCTAACACTAAGCCCCTGAAGATCTCCCTACCTTGTCTTCACCATGCCGGGTATCACCGATCCGTCCAGAAGAGGGTCCAAAGTCTTCATCCTATCCGGCAAGAAGAGCTCCTCCAGAGGGTCCAAAGTCTTCATCCTATAGGGCAAGAAGAGGACATCCGAACCGGCAAACATCTTCATCCAGGCGGCATCTTCTATCTTCTTCCATCCGGCGCAGAGCGGGACCATCTTCAAGCAGCCGACGCGGAGCCATCCTTCTTCACCGACGGACTAACGACGAATGAAGGTTCCTTTAAGGGACGTCATCCAAGATGGTGTCCCTCGAATTCCGATTGGCTGATAGGATTCTATCAGCCAATCGGAATTAAGGTAGGAAAAATCTGATTGGCTGATGGAATCAGCCAATCAGATTGAAGTTCAATCGGATTGGCTGATCCAATCAGCCAATCAGATTGAGCTTGCATTCTATTGGCTGTTCCGATCATATACCATAGTATCTATGGTATTGGCATGCACTACCTCCTTTGGTAATGAGTTCCACAATTGTATTGCTCTTACAGTGAAAAAAAGTTTCTGTTGCAGGAGATTAAATCTCCTTTCCTCCAACCTTAAATTATATATTTTTTTTAATTTAAAAAAAGCCTTTTATTTTAGTACTGGTAGATTTTCTGCCAGTACTTAAGATGGCGGGGGCAATTGTGGGGTGGGGGAGGGAAGAGAGCTGTTTGGGAGGGATCAGGGGGTGGGATGTGTCAGGTAGGAGGCTGATATCTACACTAAAGCTAAAATGAACCCTGCAAGCTCCCTACAAGCTACCTAATTAACCCCTTCACTGCTGGGCATAATACTAGTGTGGTGCGCAGCAGCATTTAGCGGCCTTCTAATTGCCAAAAAGCAACGCCAAAGCCATATATGTCTGCTATTTTTGAACAAAGGGGATCCCAGAGAAGCATTTACAACCATTTGTGCGATAATTGCACAAGCTGTTTGTAAATAATTTCAGTGAGAAACCCAAAGTTAATGAAAAAGTGAACGAATTTTTTTTATTTGATCGAATTTGGCGGTAAAATGGTGGCATTAAATATAGCAAAATAGGCCTAGATCAATACTTTGGGTTGTCTACTACACTACACTAAAATTAACCCTACAAGCTCCTTATCCCCTTTACTGCTGGGCATAATACACGTGTGGTGCGCAGTGGCGTTTAGCGGCCTTCTAATTATCAAAAAGTAATGCCAAAGCCATAAATGTCTGCTGTTTCTGAACATCCCAGAAGCATTTACAACCATTTGTGCCATAATTGCACAAGCTGTAAATAATTTCAGTGAGAAACCTAAGGTTTGTGAAAAAGTGAACTTTTTTTTTTTATTTGATCGCATTTGGCGGTGAAATGGTGGCATGAAATATACCAAAATGGGCCTAGATCAAAACTTTGGGTTGTCTACTAAAAGAAAATATATACATTTCAAGAGATATTCAGGGATTCCTGAAAGATATCAGTGTTCCATTGTAACTAGCGCTAATTTTGAAAAAAAATTGTTTGAAAATAGCAAAGTGCTACTTGAATTTATTGCCCTATAACTTGCAAAAAAAGCAAAGAACATGTAAACATTGGGTTTTTCTAAACTCAGGACGAAGTTTAGAAACTATTTAGCATGGGTGTTTTTTAGTGGTTGTAGATGTGTAACAGCTTTTGGGGGTCAAAGTTATAAAAAGTGTGTTTTTTTCCATCATATTTTATATATTTTTTTTATAGTAAATTATAAGATATGATGAAAATAATGGTATCGTTAGAAAGTCCATTTAATGGCGAGAAAAACGGTATATAATATGTGCGGGTACAGTAAATGAGTAAAAGGAAAATTACAGCTAAACACAAACACTGCAGAAATGTTAAAATAGCCTTGGTCCCAAATGGTCAGAAAATGGAAAAGTGCTCTGGTCACTAAAGGGTTAAACCCAATTTCTGTAAAAGGATTTTATTTCGATAAACATATGTTTACACTTCGTTGATATGTTATTCTGTAGGACGGTAACAGAAATGTCTTGTAATTACAAGGTGTTTACTGTCCCTTTAAATTCTAACAAAACTTTCATTATAAATACTACATTTCCAGTGCCTATTTGTTGGGAATAGATTATTAAATCACATGAACTGCTTTGGTCTGGTAATATATACAGAGCTATGGCTGAGCCTCAGGATCATGTCATGTGATTACCTTTTGGGGTACCAGCCATACTAATTAGCATATGTACGTGTGCAGTGTAGCTAAGAAACTACAGGTGCTAGGTCTGTCATTATTTAATAGTAGATTCCCCACATTAAGAAGCCTTTATGTCTGTATTAATTTTATATTAATTATAGTTGATCTGAACCATACAAATAGAAAACACAGTGTCCACAGCACTATAAATAATCATTTCCTTTTATTTGACAGACATCAAGCCAGATATTAAGCAACGTTTTGGGTATAGCTAACCCTTATTCATGCTTGCGTTAATGTGTGTTCTATTGCATACCATTTGGGGGCATTAGACAGAGCCCCAGTCTGCACTGGCACTAATACTCCAAATTGTTGCTGTTCAAGGTTGTGTTACTGAATATGTTCTGTCCATAACGTGCAGATGGCACGAAAATGTTTGCATGCATTGACATAGACGCCGCAAGAATGAGGCAATACTAAATCAGTGCTCATACGACATAATGGTCCTAACTGTGGAGTCGCTGTTACAATAAATAGAAGTATAAGATGAAAAAATCAAGAAAATCAAAGAGGATTTGTAAAAAGAGGTCTCACCTGAAGAAATGGAGAAGTTAATTAAACAAGACGATGACAAGTCAGCGGAGCTGCAGAAAGTAATAATAAAAAAAAGAAGTTCCAAAGGGACGAACAGGATTATCAGTTGGGAACGTATACAAATGGAGGAGTGGTAACCAAGATTACAGATACATCAAAAGGGGCGAGAAACGCAGCCCAATCAGCCACAGGAATGAAGACCAGGTGACCTCAGAGGAGCCATGATGTCAAGCTCTGTCACAGAAGAATCATCTTCCACTTTGGACACATGCAGCAATGATGCAGGAGTAGAGGCAACCGGAAACACGGCAAGAGGCAGAGGGCAGATCAGGAGCACCAATCAGAGAGGACGGCAGCTGCAAAACAGGCAGTGCTGACGATTGAGACGACAACAACAGGAGACAACACAGATGGGGTAACATTACAACTACCCACTGTGATAAATATTTCGAGACATGAGCTGTCAAGGGAAGAATGTGATTTATTGGAAAGGGGATTGTCCTTTTGCCCCTATAGCAATACAAACTTTTTTGAACTTGAAAAGGACTTACAGAAATTTTATAGAAATGTTAAATTGAAAGGTTGGTTTCATGATAATACCTATGAAGGAAGAAATGTAGATAATATTGAATCAGAATGGTCACTAAAAAAATTAAATTTGAGAAATAAGAGCATGTTTAATCCCTCTGTGGTACGCCATAGTGTAAACATATTTATTGAATTAGTAAACAACGATGTGCATAAACTTAAAGAGTTAGCAACAAAAAAAGGAAAGGTACAGAGGATTGTCTAAATTTATTTTCAATAAGGGTGAACAAAAAGACATAAGTACATTAAAGGGACACTGTACCCAAATTTTTTTGTCTCTTCTTATTTGCGGTATAAGTTTAATGAAGATTCCTTTAAGGGACGTCATCCAAGATGGCATCCCTTGAATTCCGATTTGCTGATAGAATTCTATCAGCCAATCGGAATTAAAGGTGAAAAAATCCTATTCAGATCCAATCAGCCAATAGGATTGAGCTTGCATTCTATTGGCTGTTCCAATCACTAATGCCCATCCAAATGCCCTTTTCAGGGCATTGGGGAGCGTAGGTCTTTTTAGATAGGTTTTTATTTGGGGAGTTGGTTGTATGGGTGGTGGGTTTTACTTTTACTTGGGGGTTGTTTGTATTCTTTTTTTACAGGTAAAAGAGCTGATTTCTTTGGGGCAATGCCCCGCAAAAGGCCCTTTTAAGGGCTATTGGTAGTTTAGTTTAGGCTATTAGATTAGGTGTAATTAGTTTAAATATTTGATCATTTCTTTTTTATTTTGTGTAATTTAGTGTATGTTAGGGGTTAATAAGTGTAGGTAGGTGGCGGCGGTGTCGGGGGTGGCAGATTAGGGGTTAATAAGTGTAATGTAGGTGGCGGCGATGTCGGTGCGGCAGATTAGGGGTGTTTAGACTCTGGGTTTATGTTAGGGTGTTAGGTGTAAACATAAATTTTGTTTCCCCATAGGAATCAATGGGGCTGCGTTACGGAGCTTTACGCTGCTTTTTTTGCAGGTGTTAGACTTTTTTTCAGCCGGCTCTCCCCAATGATGTCTATGGGGAAATCGTGCATGAGCATGTAAAACCAGCTCACCGCAGCGCTGGTATTGGAGTGCGGTATGGAGCCCAATTTTGCTTTACGCTCACTTATTGCCTGCTAACGCCGGGTTTTTGTAAACCTGTAATAGCAGCGCTATAGGGAGGTGAGCAGTGACAATAACTTGCAAGTTAGTACTGAGCCGCTCTTACTGCTAAACTCGTAATCTAGCCGTTAGTTTTTTATGTCAGTTACCATTGTAATATAAAGACTGTAATGAAATGTAGAAACCAGTAGATGGCAATATAGCCCTAATTAGGAGTTTGGCGCAAATTTGAAAGCCTTTAAATAGCCACTTGTAACGTTTTAATGCAAGCATGAATAAGGGTTAGATATACCCGAAACGTTGCTTGATGTCTGGCTTGATGTCTGTCATATAAAAGGAAATTATTATTTATAGTGCTGTGGACATTGTGTTTTCTATTGCATATCATTTGGGGTCATTGGATAGAGCCTCAGTCTGCACTGGCACTAATACTCTAAATTGCTGCTGTTCAGGGTTGTGTTACTGAACCATACATAGGGTGTCCAATATTTTAGCAGGCTTTCCAGTACAATCTGTACAAAAATACTGGAAACTTAAAGACCCCTGTCAGCTAAATGTAAAGGGTTTTCTAAAATATGACTCAAAAAGAGGTTACACTGTGCATTTTCTATTATATGTGTTACAGGCAACCATGAGGGTGTTCAATCATTGTTGGGTGTTTATTTCTGACAGCCAAGGGGGTCACATCACTACTACTACATGTGTTACTGTCAACCAAGGCGATAAAATTACTGCTTAGTTATGAAAAATATATGTGGTGGGATCAAAGGTGGGGCCTAAGGTTGAGCGTTTTTGGGGGACATTTTGTGGCAACCCTAGATGTCACCACAAACATGTGTGGTTATATGTCAGAGGGGGCTAGACCGCAATATGACAGACAGCTAAGGGAACTGTATGGGGGGGGGGTTGCTGGTCAAACCCCTGGATCTCAGCTGACCTCCAAGACCCCTCATTTGAAAGAGAATCGCCTGCTCTGTCAAATGGTGGTATTGGAAAGGCAGTACAAAGCAGATGATTAAAAAAAAAAAAATAAATACAACACAAGGGGATTTGATTAAGAATGGGACATTATATGCTCAATAAAAATAAATACTATTATGTGTATAAAGTTTATTTTCTAGTAGACAAGTCCCTCTCTTAAAAAAAAATATATTACATTTCTCTGTATAACCAGGTGACCACTGTGGTAACAGTTATCATCTTGCAATGAAAAAAAGTGATTTTTTTTCTGTGTTCTGAGCTTTTATTTCTGGCCCTCTCTAATTTATATTATAACCCCCAAAAGCCCATATGGGCCCCTATTTCACATGCGGCTGCCCTTGATGACAATTTAGTCAGGGGATCACAATAACAGCAGTGGTCTCTGGGCCATTTTCAATATTATTTACTAAAATATTAATACAAAATAAACTTTTTTTTTTACAGTGTTTGCCACAGCTTTCTCACGTGCCATGAAATAGGAATATAATAATGGTATATTCTGAATCTGCTGGGCTAAAAAAAACACCAATATATAATTTGTGTGGGTCACTCACTGAGATTTGACTTACAATAGCATTTAAATATAGGTAGCAAAAAAAGCTAAAAATTGGCTCAGCACTTGGGTTATTAAAATGGCTTCTAAAAGAGAGTATTTTAAAATGTATTGCATTTGTTCTACTGCTTTTGGTGGTGTGCCTCTGTATACCAACAGAGCTGAGCTTGGACAGAGCCGTAGGAGCTCTTCTTATCAGCCAGTAAGCAACTGATACTTAAGTATGCTTTTTCTGCTACCTGAAATATCAGCTTTTATCCTTTTTTTCAAGCAACACATTTTAATACATTTAGGGCCTTATTTCGAGTGGAGCACTATTTAACGCTCCCTCTCAAGCATTACCTTCACTAGACGTAAGCTTTTTGCACATGTCAGGTTGTGCTCTTATTATGAGTTGAAAGTAAACTTTTTCCACTCATACACTAATCCGATGCGTGTAAAAAGTTGAACTTAGGATATCACGCGCTCAATAACCTATATTCCCCCATAGAAGTCAATGAAGCCAAAAAAACAACAACACACTACTTGCGCGAAATAACAATCCTATATTCTCAAGTGTGCTAAACCGACATGAAAATATAAATATTTGACATTCCAATGTTCTTCACATAGCAGAATAATATTCATAAATACATAGAAATATCTATTTATGAATAAATAAAACATATTCTGCTATGTGAAGAACATTGTAATGTCAAATATTTACAGTAAATGTACAGCATAACACTACCCTGTACGACGCTGGTCTTTAAAGGGACACTAAACCCAATTTTTTTCTTTCATGATTTAGATAGAGAATATAATTTTAAACAACTTTCCAATTTACTTTTATTATCTAATTTGCTTCATTTTTTAGATATCCTTTGTTGAAGAAATAGCATTGCACATGGGAGAGCCAATCACAGGAGGCATCTATGTGCAGCAACCAATCAGCAGCACCTGAGCCTACCTAGATATGCTTTTCAACTAAGAATATCAAGATAATGAAGCAAATTAGATAATAGAAGTAAATTAGAAAGTTGTTTAAAACTGCATGCTCTTTCTAAATCATGAAAGAAAAAATTTGGGTTTCATGTCCCTTTAAGCCCTTAAGGACCTGTCCTGGGCCTCTCTGACGCAATCTTGCTAAAAGTAGCAAGATTGCGATATTTTTGCATGCCCCACAAGTGGGGCAGTGCAGAAATAAACGGGCAGAGGTACTGATGCAGAGAGGGTCACTCTGCTAGAAATAATAAAAGTGTGGTGTGCAGTTGCAATTAGCAGCCTTCTAATTACCAAAAAGCAATGGCAAAGCCTTATATGTCTGCTATTTCTGAACAAAGAGTAATCCCAGAGAAGCTTTTACAATCATTTGTGACATGATTGCACAAGCAGTATGTAAATAATTTCAGTGAGAAACCCAACGTTTGTAAAAAATAACTTTTTTTTATTTTATCGCATTTGACGGTGAAATGGTGGCATGAAATATACCAAAATGGGCTTAGATCAATACTTTGGGTTGTTACTAAAACAATATATATAGATTTGATAGTTAAATAAAAAACCAAGGCTCTATTTCTGTTTAAATGTAGTGATGTCAAAAATGCTCTGGTCTTTTGAGGAAGTCTTAGGGGTAGATTTATCAAACCCCGGGCGGACATGATTCGCTATAGCGAATGATATCTGCCCTACATCGCTAAATGCCGACAGCATATGCTGTTGGCATTTAACATTGCACAAGCATTTCACGAGAAATGTTTGTGCAATGCCGCCCCCTGCACATTCAAAGCCAATTGGCCACTATCAGGAGGTGTCAATCATCCCGATCATATAACTGCTGCTTCTTAACTCCTGTTTCCGGTGAGCCGGAAGGTTCGTGCAAAATAAGCAGCATCTGCTGCTTGGTAAATATACCTCTTAGGGGGATATTTATCAAAGTGTCAACTATGTTGCATTCGCCAGCATCAATACGCTTACCTAATATTGCCAAACATTGCAGCCGCGGATCTGAATAAGATCTCCATATTTATAAAAAAAAGCCGTCAAAAACACGCGCACCAAGTACGGGGCGATGAGCATCAGACTGTTGTTAACTAACATTCATCGATGACAATGCTATTTGTGTTTTTCCCAACTTTATACCATTTCACATAACGCCGCCACTATACAAAAATGTTTAACCCCTATCCCGCCACCCCCGCAACCTAAATAAAGTTATAAACCCCTATCCTGCCGCTCCCCGTCACCGCCGCAACCTAAATAAAGTTATTAACCCCTATCCTGCTGCTTCCTGACACCGCCGACACTAAATAAACTTATTAACCCCTAAACCTCTGGCCTCCCACATCACCACCACTAACTAAACCTATTAACCCCTAAACCGTCAGCCCCCCACATTGCCAAAACCTAAATTAAGCTATTAACCCCTAAACCTAACAACCCCTTAACTTTAAATTAAAATTACAACATCCCTATCTTAATATAAATTAAAACTTACCTGTAGAATTAAAATAAACTGATTTTAAACTATTAATTAACCTACCCTAACTATTATACTAAAATTAAATTAAACTACCATGTAATTACATTAAAAAAACCTAACCCTACTAAAATTATTTAAATATACAATTAAACCTTATTAAAAGTACTAAATTAAAAAAACAAAACACTGAGTTCCAAAAAAAAAATAAAACACTAAATTACGAAAAATAACAAACCAAATTATAAAAAAAAATAAGACACCTAATCTAATAGCCCTATCAAAATAAAAAAGCCCCCCCAAAATTAAAAAAAAGCTCCCTTAGCTGTCCCGGGACAGACATACTGATTTGCCGCTTAGAAGTTTACAATGGGATGTGGCTACTGAGGAATTTTTGAGGTAAAATATCTTTCTTTTTTACATAGAGATGTTCAGGTGATATTTTCTAGTCAGCTTTTTACAGCAACGCTGCATCACTTTCAAGTGTTTCAACATTCGGGTATAATGGCACTTTAGGTTTAGGGGTTAATAGCTTAATTTAGTTTTTGGCGATGTGAAGGGCTGGCGGTTTAGGGGTAAATAGGTTTAGTTAGTGGTGGTGATGTGGGAGGCCAGAGGTTTAGGGGTTAATAAGTTTATTTAGTGGCGGCGGTGTCAGGGAGCGGCGGAATAGGGGATAATACATTTTATTTAGGTTGCGGTGGTGTAGGGGGCGGCAGATTAGGGGTGTATACACTCGGGGTTTATGTTAGGGTGTTAGGTGTAAACGTAACTTGTTTTCTACCATATAAATCAATGGGGTATATTTCATTCTCTTGCAGCATCGAACATAAGCTTTCGGTGCTTTCAGAGTCCCATTGATTTCTACGCCATCCGCTGCCTCAGGGGGGGAAAAACCAGGTACGATGCATCAGAATAGACCCGAGCGTACCTGTTAAAGGGACACTGAACCCAAATGTTTTCTTTTGTAATTCAGAAAGAGCATGCAATTTTAAGCAACTTTCTAATTTACTCCTATTATCATTTTTTCTTCGTTCTCTTGCTATCATTATTTGAAAAAGAAGGCACCTAAGCTTTTTTTTGGTTTCAGTACTCTGGACAGCACTTTTTTATTGGTGGATGAATTTATCCACCAATCAGCAAGGACAACCCAGGTTGTTCAACAAAAATGGGCCGGCATCTAAACTAACATTCTTGCATTTCAAATAAAGATACCAAGAGAATGAAGACAATTTGATAATAGGAGTAAATTAGAAAGTTGCTTAAAATTTCATGCTCAATCTGAATCACGAAAGAAAATTTTTGGGTACAGTGTCCCTTTAACTATTTGATAAATTGGAAAAAGTGTCAAATAGAGCCAAATGTGTATTCGGAACATCTGTAATGACATAAGCATCGATCTGCGTCGAATTGAGATTGCGGGATGGTATGTTACGTCACAAATTTCAACATTTGCTGGTCTTGAGGCTTTGATAACTAGTTTGGATCAATCTCCCAACAATTACGATGAGGAATTCCGGCAAATTTTTAGTTGACACTTTGATAAATATCCCCCTTAGTCTGAACTGTCCGGTCCTTAAGGGGTTAAATATGAATATTGCATAAATATGCTTTTTCGTGTTTTCATCTACTTAACTGCAAAGGGCTCCAATGCACTTATCTATAAGTCTATATGTGTGTACATATCTATTTATATTTGTGTATATATATCTGTAAATACCCATACGCATTTAAATACAAACATATGTACACACACACATATACACACATATATACACATACTTACATACAGACACATATATATATATATATATATATATATATATATATATATATATATATATATATATATATATATTTTTTTTTTTACCCAAAACAGTTTGCACCACTCCCTTCATTCAAACCTACTCATTTGCATATCCTGATTAATACAATATATATCAGGAAATACTGTGCTTGGGGGGATCAAATTATTAAATATTAACACTAAAAAGAAAATGTGTGTATATACATATGTGTATGTGTGTATATACATATGTGTATGTGTATATATATATATATATATATATATTAACACTAAAAAGAAAATGTGTGGGCCCAAACTGACCCCCACCAAAGTTCCCTTTGTCCAGCACCAGAGTATAAGGTCACCTCTTAACTAACTAGTACATTAGATGAAAGAGAGCTTGCACTGAAGAATCCAATTATTACACACAGAAAAAAATGAACAAATCTCATAACACCTTAAAATAGGTTATAATTATATACTAAGTGATACTTTATTTCCACCTAAGAATACACAGATAAAATGTACGAACATGGGCCCACTTATAAAAGTAAATAAAAGACCTTCAGATAATGGAACTATGTTGCCAAAAAGTCCCATTCTTAATATAAACAACATGTGCATACAACATATGGCTAATAGTCTCTGTCAGATATCTGATAAATCTTAAGGCAATATTAAACGTTCTTTTTCTTTATCCAAAGTGGGAGAAAATTCTAAGGCTAGTCGCTCACGGGTAGTAGATAAAATGATATACAGGGACTGAGTTCATTCAGGAGTTTAGCTCAAGTGGATATATTTATATACGGAGTGATTCTTACATGCCAGCTCTATCACAGGTGGCATGTGTAAATAATTTTGTAAAATTGGTTGAGTCTGACATTGATTTATTTAATATTAGTACGGCGTTCAATGATAATCTGTCAAGGGAATTGAGAAAAGCACTAAAAGAACTGATGAGTAATAAAACGATTACCATAAAGCCGGCCGATAAAGGCGGAAATGTGGTAATACAAAATACTAGTGACTATGTTAAAGAATGTTCCAGACAACTTATTGATAAAAAACAATATAATATTCTTAAAAAGAATCCCACAGAGGAATATAAATTCATTTTGGAACAATTAATCAGGGAGTGCAAGATGATCTGCTTAATAAAATGGAGGCGGAATTCCTTCTGGTTAAATTTCCGAGAGTGGCCACATTTTATAATATACCCAAAATACATTAAAATAAAGTTCCACCACCTGGCAGACCCATAGTTTCTGGCCAGGGGTCCATAACAGAGAAGGCATCCCAGTATGTTGATTATATTCTGAGACCAGCCATAATGAGTCTGCCATCGTACGTAAAAGATACCCAGGATGTTTTTAAAATAATCAATGGGAAACCTTTTGAGAGTAACTGGCTTCTAGTGGCAATAGATGTTGAGTCTCTATAGTCATCTATACCGCATGATCAGGGCATTACTGCATGTGAATATTTTTTGGAACAGAGAGGCCAGTTATTCTCGAAACATACTGAATTTGTGAGTAAATAATTGACATACGTATTTGAACACAATTATTTTACATTTAATGGCAAATTCTATCAACAGGTGAGGGGCACAGAAATGGGGACTTGCTGTGCCCTAACCTATGCTTGCCTATATTTAGGCAAATGGGAGAAAGATGTCATCTATGGGGGGAGCCAGAGCGATAATATTAAGCTTTGGCTTCGCTTCATAGACGACGTTCTGTGCTTCTGGTCAGGAACTATTCAATCTTTGCATCATTTTATAAAGGAATTAAATATTAATACCTTTAATCTAAAATTTACTTATGAATACAGTATGACCAAAATAACATTCCTGGATCTAATAATTTCTGTCCAAGGTGATAAAATTGTCAACAATACATACAGAAAAAAGACAACAGGCAACAATCTTTTGATGGCCGATAGCCATCACCCACCCTCCCTAATTAAAAATATCCCTAAAGGACAGTATTTAAGACATAGGAGAAATTGTACAGAACAAGATATGTTCAAACTAGAAGCTAAGAAATTAAGGAATATATTTAGAGTTAGGGGCTATCCCCAAAACTGCCTCAAACAAGCATATTCAGTGGCAATCAAAGTGATAGAGATAAATTACTGTATAAACACAAAGATAATGATACTGAAAATATGATTAGATTTATCTCAGTATATAACAATAAATGGCAGGATATAAGAGCAATATTACAAAAACATTGGCCAGTCCTCACAATTGATAAAGACATAATGAAGTTTGTTGGAGATAGACCCCTAATGTCAGCACGGAGGGCCCCCAACCTAAAAGATAGTCTTGTTCACAGTCATTTTACAAAAATAGGAAAAACCGATTGGTTACAAAAATACGACAGAGAGGGTAACATCAGATACAAAAGATGCTCTGTTTGTACCAATATGCAACAAGGTAGATTTTTTGTGGATATGTTTGGAAAGAGCTTTAAAATTAAAGGCAAAATTAACTGTAGAAGTGAGGGAGTAATTTATTTGGTCTTCTGTAATTGCCCCATGTATTTAGTATGTTGGGAAAACCTATAGGGAAATAAAGGAACGGATCAAAGAACATAAAAGGGATATCTCAAATGAAATTAAAACTAGTAGTGTAGCAAGACATTTTAAGAAATTTCATGAGAGTAATGAGGAAGTTTTAAGGTTTTTGGGATTAGAAACAGTGGATTTGTCCATAAGAGGGGGCAGTCTTGATAAACTACTTCTGCCTTAAAGCCTTATGGATTAAATGAAGAAATAAATTATGCACTGTTCCTTTAAACGTATATAATTATTATCTAAAGTTTCTAAATATATTATCCC